>NC_056730.1:927008600-927143600 GCF_019279795.1 Protopterus annectens
TGCGGTTCAGATTGAGAATAAAAACGCCCTGCATAAACGTTAATTTAGTATTTTTTCTTTCTTTTTTTTTTTTGAACACAATTTAGCGAAAGCGCTTTTTCGGTGAAAAGCACTTTCGCTATAGTGCGTTCGGTGATAGTGGATTCGGACTGTTGAACTTTCGTTCAGGAGTCCTAGATATATATATAGATATATATATATATATATATATATATATATATATATATATATATATATATATATATATATATATATGTGTATATATATATATATATATATATATATATATATATATAGATATATATATATATATATATATATATATATATATACACACACACACACACACACACACACACACACACACACATATGTATGTGTGTGTGTGTGTATATATATATATATATTTATATATATACATACATATATATATAGGGTCATAAGTTCATAGGTTGGTTCTAGGCTATCGGCCCTAAGGCCTATGCAAACCTAGCCATTGCAATTCCCTGGAAATTTTTTTCCCACAATATTTACTTCTCTGGGCCCCTGTCTAGCAGGGCGACTGACATGATGCCCGGGGTGAATTTCCTATCTCCCATCCAATCATCAAGGTTCCTTTTGAAGAGTGCTAATGAGGTGCTCTGCTTGACATGTATGGTCAGTCTATTCCAGAGTATGGGGAGTCTCCGGGTCAGGAACCTATCCCTCCAGCATGTTTTGTTCATTGTGATGATAAGGTTTAGATCCCTGGAGCGTGTGGCTCTGAGGGATTGGGCTTTCTTTAAGTGGAGCATGTCCAACAGCTCAGGGTTTGACATGGCCTTGTATGTTAAGCAGAAATCGCCTCTGAGTAGACGATATGCCACAGAGTACAGCTGGAGTTTGTTTAGACGGTCAGCATATGGCATCTGCTTTAGGCCTGTGATTCTTTTAGTGAGGTATGTCTGCAGCCTTTCCAGCTGTTGCAGATGTCTTGTGAGGTATATACCAAATGGAGCGTTATACTCTATAATGGGTCTAATGAGGGATGAGTACAGTGGGACAATGACCTCCTTTTTTCTGGATGAAAAACCCTTAGTGATGAGGTGTGCCACGTAGAAGGGCTTCCTGACTGTTGTGGTGATGTGGTTATCGAAGGTGAGGCCACTGTTCACCTGTGTCCCTAAGTCTCTCATCACACTTTTGATGTTTAGTGTTTTGCCTCCTATGTGGTAATTCATGGGTACATGTTGTTTTCCAGGGGATAACTATACATTTCTTGGCATTAACCTTGAGCCCATGGCTCTGGCACCAAGCATCTGTTTCTGTAGGGCCCTTTTGTAGAATATCCACATCATTTAGGGATTCAATAATGGCTCCCAGTTTGCAGTCATCTGTGAACTTTGCTAGCCAGAGTCCCTTAGTGTTGGTCTGTACTTCAGAGAAGTAGATGCCAAACAAGAGCGGTCCGAGGACTGAACTTTGAGGTACTCCACTTGACTCTAGTCTGGAGCTGGATTTGGAGTCGGCTACTTTTACAGTCTGGGTTCTGTCAGTAATCCAGTTGGCAACCCATCGACATAGGAAAATTTCAGACACTGGATCCAACACACTTTGGTTTCGTCAAAAGCAGATCATGCCTACGCTACCAGGTGGACTTGTCCAAGAATGTTGCCAAAGCTATGAATGAGGGCAAAATGGAACATACTGCCTATCCTGACCTGGCCAAAACATTCAAAACAAAAGACATTTAACACATTAAATTAAGCGGTGGATTTTGAACAAAAGAAGAAACTTCTAGACAAAACTGAAGATATGGACTGAGCACTGACAAGTTTAAAGAGGCAAGCCACAAAAAAATGGATAGAATTTAAAATCAAAACTAAGTAAAAAACCTAGAGACAAATGACTGAACATATAATGGACAAGTTGTAAGTTCTTAGCATTAACTTCTAAGTAAGAATATCATCTGAAATAAAGTAAAAGTTTTTTATTTGTTCTCATATTTAATATGATAACACACAGTTATTTCTTTAATATGACAAATCTGTAGGTTACTGTTGAATAACATGAACAAAAGTTAGGGGCTAGTTCTCCTGCGATTAATAGAAATATTCATATTCAAATAATACAGTAGAGAGTAGATTATTCAAATGTTGACTATCCAAAATGTCAATTAACCAAACCAGCCTTCCAAAGTTTTCGGGCTGAATATGTAAACATTATACGTATTTGCTTCAGCATGTTGCCAGCTCGTATGTGACAAATATTCTCTACTGTCCGCTGGAATCGCTGAATGGTTGAAAAGTATACTCCTGCATGCAGAAAACAACAAGATTGTAGAAGCTTTTTATTATATGTTTGATTATCCAAACTACCCTAGGTCCCAATTAGTTTGGATAATCGACCATAGTTTCAAAATGTCTCATTACTGTATACTGTATTTAAATGGTATAACGTATCAGTTCTACACTAAGTATCACTGATACTTTAATGATGTGTGATGTGTGTAGTGTGAATGTTTTTCTTTCTTTTCTTTCTTTCTCTCTCTCCCTTGTCTCATACTAAACATTTAGTTGTTTAAATGATTATATGCCTTGTATGGAAGAGTATGCCTGCTTCCTTAAGTGATTTTAATGTTAACTGAATGGTATATTTATTTTTTTATGAAACAACTTTTCTGTTAATTTTTCATGTAAAGGTCTCTTTATACTACTGAAGCTTGCCAGATGCAGTCACAAGCAATTTACAACTTTAAAAGAGAAGCTAAAAACAGTTTTTCCCACTCAAAGCATATTTAAGTGATTTTTAAGCCTTAGAATGAGCCTTGAGCTGTTTCTCACTCACAGAAGCTCCACAATGATGTTTTAGACTTGCTGCAGTACCAAGAAGACTTCTTTGACCTTTGAACTTCTTGTGAAACAGGAAATACTTTCACAAGATCACTATGGTAGAAAAGAAGACTAAATTAAACAAGGCAAACATTAAATGTTAAGTTTTAGTGTAAAAAGTTAATAAAAACATATTAGGGTCTAAATGAAGAACTTAAAAAGCTTATTTAATTCCTTTTTAGTAGAGAATGATGTAAATATATGTTTAACAGTATGGGAATGTATGTTTGAATCTGTTTGAACTGCACTGATTTTACTGTGCTTTTTGTCTTGACAGTTAAGCTTTGGTACTCTACATATGCAACGTGGTCTTTTCGAAGCTTCACATAATGAAAATAAGCTATATGATTTTAAAAATAGTAAGTTAGTATAGGAACGTTTAAAATATGCATAGTAATTAATGCATACAGTAAAAAGGAAACTGAGCTTCAGAGTAATATATTCTTGTATATAATTAAATAATAATGCAGCACATAGGTTATATAGTAGACAATACTGCACTATTTTATACCTACATTTGTGATTGTGAAATACAGAAAATGTAGTTTTTAATTGCTAATAATACAATGTTTAAATGTAATATTAAGTATTAAAAATAATACAGAAACACATGTATGGGAAGGCTGATACAGTTATAAGGAGACAAGACTATATACAAACGTTCTGTATTTGTTTCTTAACATAATTAGTTAGAAGTAGAGCTTTTTTTCATTCATTTACTCATTCTGATACTCTATTTAGATAGTGCTGAAGCTTTTTGTTTACATTATGTGCATAAATAGTTATCTGTTTACATATTTATAGTTGACAATACACTAGTATTTTAGTTTTACTTACACACAAATTTAACACATCACTGAATATGACAAATATTAGATCAGCCTAATTTGAATTATATAACAAATACTCCGCTGGTGTCTAAACACGTTTTATATGTACTGATTATAAAGAGATTGACATACATATATATTTTGATTTTAGATAAGGTATAGTTAGACTGCTGGTTATTTACATTTGTTGTAGTCAGATTCATTAATACTTTAATCTCTCATTTTTCTCTTTTAGTTCATACTGATAGTATTAGAGCTTGGGATATAACAAAGTTATGATATAAAGTACTCTTAGCATTACATACTTACGCCACAGGCTGAGGTATCTTATTATGATAAGAAATACTAAGGTCCACATAATTTTGTTTGCAGATATTCCGGTATTTACATAGTTCAAAGGAATAAAACCAGAGAACAGTATCATTAGACATGATGGGATTTTGTCAACATGGTTTTGTCACACCAATAAAACTACATATTACTGACAAAAAATAAGTTATGTCTTACCATAACATTCCATCTGTGTGTGATCTTCATTCATTCATTACTCGTGGGTTATCGGTTCTGTCCTCCGAACCGAGTCGGTGCCATACCAAGATCGCTTCAGCCCAAAAACTCTCAAGCTAAGATTACCCACAGTGCTCTCTCCCTATTACCTCAGATTGAGTTTGCCCAAAGGATGTAAAGCGGAGGCCTTTTCTGCTCAGAATACCCTAAACCATGGTAATGGACCACATCCAAACATCCAGGAGCCTACTGGAGGGGGATGGTGGGAGGGAAGTAATACATGAATGAAGAACAACAACACAGATGAAACGTTATGGTAAGACATAACTTCTTTATCTGATGTTAATCTTCATTCATTCCTTACTGATGGGGCAGAGTCCCTAGCTACTTTGTATCCTGGGTGGCCCTATGGAAAAATATTTCTGAGCACCACTGAGTCAAAGGAAGCTCTCCCCCTGGAGACCAAATCCAATTTGTAATGAGTGATAAAGGTATGTGGAGTGGCCCATGTTGCCACTGCACAAATATCATCCATGGAAGCTCTAGAAAGAAAGGCCACCGAAGTTGCCATAGATCTGGTTGAATGGGCTTTGATCTCATCTGGTAAGGGAAGTTTGTTATGATGGTGCACAAAGCATATAGAATCTTTTAGCCATTTTGATAAGGCAACTTTAGAAACTGGCTTTCCTAGTATTGGTCCAGCATAGGTAATGAGAATTTGGTTGGATTTTCTGAATGATTTTGTCTTGTCCAGGTAGGACAGGTGTCTATGTACATCCAGTAAATGAAGGCAGTATTCCCATTTATTTGAAAATGTGGGGAATAAAACTGGCAAGTCAGTTGTCTGATTCACAGTAAATTCTGACATTACTCTGGGCAGAAAGGAAGGATTAGTCCGAAGCAATACTCTATCTTTGTGAAAGATCATGTAAGGCCGTCTGATCCATAATGCTTGAAGTTCAGATATTCACCTTGCTGATGTAATGGCTACTGAAAAAAGAATTTTCCAGGATATAAATTTAATATCACAAGTGGTTGCAGGTTCAAAGGGTGGTCTAGTCAAAGCCTGTAGTACCAGTGTGAGATTCCAAGGTTCAATGGGTTCTCTAATAGGAGGCCTAATATGAGAAACTCCGTTCAGAAATGTTTTACAGCCATCATGAAAATTAGAAATAGCAGCTAAGTGAGCTGGAATCGTAGGGGCTGCAGCTCCTGATTGCAGAAGGTATGACAGATAAAGGAGTACATCTAGGACAGAAGTTGAACAAGGATCTACATTGTTGTCGCTAGCCCTGAAACAGAATCTTTTCCACTTTTCACGATACAATTTCCTGGTGGACGGTTTGTGTGAAGCCAGAAGAATGTCACGTACAGGGGAGGAGAGATTCTTCTGCCTGGCAGTTATTGGAAGTGGAGAAACCAAGTTGTGAGCTCGAGACTGTGAATGTTTGGATGAAGTAACCCTTGGGGGTGTGACAGCAATTCCAGAGTTGGATCCAGAATCCATGGTTTGCATATTAGATGAGGCCAAAGGAAGGGAAACCAAACTTGACGGGGCCAGAAGGGAGCAATGAGGATCACTCTACTTCTCAACTACAAGGCTTTCTTTAAGAAGTGTGGTATCAGTGGAATGGGGGGAAAGGCATAAAGTAGTCCCGTGGGCCAAGCATGTGTGAGACTGTCCCTCAGGGGTTCCCCCTTCGGGGGGGAATAGAGCAAAGTAGCTTCTGCATTTGTGGTTTATGGGTGACGTGAACAAGTTGCAGCAAGGCTTCAAATATCTTCAACGTTCCTGAAGGATTGAGGGATCACTCATGAGGAAGGAGAATACACCTGCTCAGTTTGTCCACAATCACATTTGAATCCCTGGGAATCTGCATTGCTATCAGAAAGCAGTTGGAAGCTATCACCTCTTTCCAAATTCTCATGGCTTTTCGACACAGCGGATAGGATTTAGTTCCCCCTTGTTTGCTGATGTACCAGACTACTGACATGTTGTCGGTCTGAATTGAAATAGTCCCTGACATAAGGGCTGGATGGAATGCTTGCAACGCTAGGAGCACTGCCCTCAGTTCCAGGACATTGATATGCAGGTTGGCCTCTGCAGGTGACCAAGTGCCTTGGACAGTCTGTCCCTGAAAATGCCCCCCCCCACCTGGTCAGGGAGGAGTCCGTGGTCACTGTGGTCTTGGGCTGTGGGGGCAAGAAAGGATGACTTCTTAGGGTCATGTCTGGCTGCGTCCACCAAAGTAAGCCCATCCTGCAGCGATTTGTTATGCGAATCTGGAAAGATAATGGGTGACTTAGCACTGACCATTGAGTTAAGAGAAGCCACTGAAGTATCCTCATGTGTAGTCTTGCCAGTGGGACAACTGTTATCGTTGAGGCCATGGATCCCAAGAGTTGAAGAACTGCCCATGTGGGCTCCTTGTCTTGGGGGAGTATCATTTGGACCTGAAGAAATATTCTTTCTAACCTGTGAAGGGGTAGTGATGCTCTGCAGGATAATGTATTTAGTGTTGCTTCTATGAATTACAGGGACTGGGCAGAGGCTAGCTGAGACTTTGCTTTGTTTATGGAAATTCACAGGTTCTTTGCTTGAAGTAGGGAATATTGTTGTGCTGCTAACAGAAGATGCTTGGTGGGGGCAGTGAGGAGCCAATGGTCCAGATATGGAAACACACGGAATCCTTGCAGTCTTAGGTGAGCTGCCACCACTGCCATACATTTGGTGAACACTCTGGGGGCTGTAGAGAGGCCAAAGGGCAGTGCTGGAAACTGGTTATGATTGGCTCCCAGCCAAAAGCTGCCCCTTTGGTTGCATGTGTGATCAGCCTCATGGATGGGCTAGAAATAGATTCTAGGGTTGCAAGCTGCGAGGCCACCTTATCATGGATATCGACAGAGACTGCTCCTACTAGTGTTCCAGAAAGTTCAGTGGTCAGGTCCCTCTGGACCCTAGTAAAACGTGCCAAATAATTCAACGACTGAATGGCAAAGGTCGAAGAAGCGAACGTCTGCTTTACCAGTCTGTCCAATGCCCAGGATTCCTTGTTGGGGGGATGAACAGTATGGCTCTCCTTGGCAAGCTCCACCTTTGTGTAAAAGGATGACAGTGGCTGTCCTCCACTTGGCTGGGACAAAGCCGGTACTCAGCCTTTGGTTGAATAGGGTGCCTAATGGTGCTGCAAGTTCATACCTGAGTTCATGTAGGATGCAGCCTGGGATGTTATCGGGTCCCATGGAAGGTGTAATTTTTGTCTTTGAAAAGGGCAGTGATGACCTGTTCCTTACAGATAAGGGGTGGGGGGGCAGGTACTGGGGATGTCCTGATTTACTGATCAGGGGGGACAGAGGGGAGAAGTTTTCACTGAATCTTTCAGCTAGTAGATTGGCTATATCCACACCATTTGTGTATGTGGCATCCTTGACCACCAGTTCTGAACAGATCTGAGTGCTTCCTTTGAGATTGCCGACATACGTGAAGAAGGCCTTATGATTGTCTCTAGTAGATGTGGCCAATTTGGACTCAAAGTTTTCTTTAGAGGATTTCACTAGTGCTCTTATTTGCTTGTTCAGGCTAAAGAGAGATTGCTTCAATTGGGCACCTGCTCCTTCTTGGTCCTGGACAGCATTTTTTTTCCTTTTGTTATATAGTTTATTGCAGATGTCCACCAGCCATTGATGATGTGTTTTTTGTTTGGAGTGGAACTGGCATGACCTAAATATGTTCACTGATTCTATGAATGCCAGCATTGTTTTTTTTACTTTTATAAAATCTGTGAGTGGGTCATCAGTGGCATTTCTAGATACCACTATTTCAACTGATGTAACTTATAACTGTTTGACTTCCACTATATTTAGAAAGGAAATGTACAGAAATAATTTCTTGGATTTTACTAGTCAGCACCCCTTTTATATGAAGAAAAATGTATTAAAGGGTCAGTTTATCAGATTATCTAGACTTGTTAGCGATGATAACAGGTTTCATATAGAATGTGGTAAACTGTCTGATTTATTTCTACAAAAACATTACCCTAAGGATTTAATTATTAATGTTGTGAATGAAGCTGCAGCAGTCAGGTACACTAGATTCCAACCAATTTTAAGCTGAGGATTCACTGCCAGACAAGACAGACAAGGCAGCTCCACTACTGGACTACATGAAAAAAAGCAGTTCTACTACTGGACAAAATGAGCAAACAGTCTATTGGTCTAGATGGACAGAATGGTAATACTACTGTATGGACCAGACAGATCTTTAAGTTTACCCATCCTGATCAGTACAGACATGCGCTGCATTACAGATATTATTAATAGAAATTGGAATACCATTACCAGTTCTAATACTTTGTCTCAAACATCGGGCAGTTATCCTTTATTTTCCTACAAAAGGCAGGTTCATTAAGAAGCGCTTTTGAAAACAGAGATGCTTCTTTTCTGACTTCTCATGTTAAAAACTGTACAGATCCTACAGGAATGTTTAAGTGTGGCAATTGTGTTTGTTGCCAATATATTTTTGTTGGTAACTGTGTTTTTCCACATAATTTTAAAGTTAACTTTGCCTACCACTTTGACTGCAATAGTGTAAATATTCACTGCCATATGTACATCATGCCATTATTTTTACATAGGAAAAACCTCCCGTAAACTATCTGACAGAGACCTGGTGTCAAAGTCATGGCCTGAAGCTCAATGCCAAAAAGTGTATTGTCATGCCCTTTGGTAAAAACTCTGTACCCATGAACTACCACATAGCTGGTAGTCTACTTAATGCCGAAAATGTGATAAGAGACCTTGGGACACAGTAGTCTCTCCTTTGATAATCGCATCGCCACAGTGGTCAGGAAATCCTTCTACGTGGCTCATCTCATCACAACAGGATTCTCATCCAAAAAAAAAAAGAGGTCATTGTTCCCCTCTACTCATCACTCATTAGACCCATTATAGAGTACAATGCCCCTTTTGGTATGTACCTCACAAGACATCTACAACAACTGGAAAGACCACAGAAATACCTCACAAAGAGGATTACTGGCCTCAAACAGATGCCCTACGCAGACCATCTCAAAAAACTACAGCTTTACTCCATCACATATCGCCTATTCAGGGGCGCTCTCTGCCTAACATACACAGCTATGTCAAACCCAGAGCTGTTGGACATGCTCCACTTAAAGAAATCCCAATCCCCCCGAGCTACACGCTCTAGGGACCTAAACCTTGTCACCACAATAAACAGAACATGCTGGAGGGATAGATTCCTGTCCCAGAGACTTCTCATACTCTGGAACAGACTACCTATCTATGCCAAACAGAGCTCCTCATTAGCACTCTTGAAGAAAAATCTTGATGATTGGATGGGAAATGGGAAATTCACCCCAGGGATCACTTCTGTGGCTCTGCTCGACAGGGGCACAGGAAAATAATTTTCTTGGGTGGCGAAAGCCAGGGTACATTTTTTGGCTAGGCTTATATAGGCCCTAAGGCCAATAGCCTAGTACCTACCTATGAACCTATGAGTAAAAGAGCACTACAGTGCAATCAGATCTACAGACTCATACAATGCTTTGCCTAGGCATGTCTCTGTATGCTACCTTATTAGAGGTCAAGGAATTGTGATGGCAACTTTTCTTAGGGGCTGAGGCCACACCAGGATTAAATGACAGTGTTAATTTGAAATGTGCGCTACGTTGGCGCTATTGATTTTCTATCATGCCTGCCTTTTGATTATTCATAAGGTTGCACTGCACAGGCATTACAGAAGGCAGATCTTTCTATGACTGTTAATTACAAAGTTTCAGATTGGTAGATGTACAGTTTTCTTTTTTACATGCATAGTTCATTTGATGTTTAGACTGTTTTATTACTTGCATACATTTGTTTTATTACATGCATACATTTATGTCTAAGGTATATTTTGTACCTCTGCAAATTTTAAATTATTCAGTTTCTGAAGAAGTTCTGGGATATTAAAGGAATGAAAGCGCTAAAACTACCAGTTCATGTGCTGCCTCTTTATTCATTTTTAATGTCTTGATGCCACTGAAGTTTCTTTGGTTGATTTATTCATTTCTCTTTGTTTAGTATATATATATATATATATATATATATATATATATATATACATATATATATATATATATATATATATATATATATATATATATATATATATACGCACACACACACACAAACACACACATATATATATATATATATATATATATCTATATATATATATATATATATATATATATATATACATATCTATACAGAAAGCTAGATATTTATGTACACACACACACACATTATAGATTTTTGTAATTATATGTATACATGATTACAGTCTCAGCAGCGAACAATAATGGCAGCCATATCATCAATCATTTTCCATTACTCAAGCCATCTACTAAGTCATCACCGATTACAAAAGGGAACTTAAATAAGTGTTTTCTTACAGTCACTTTGTAAGACCCAAAGCTTATAGTAACAATGTCAAGTCAGACACATTTACTTTATTCAGCACAACAACAGGAAACTGCTCATATTTCTTCTGCAGCTCACTGTTTTAATATTCCCTGCCATAAACTCTCATCATATGCCTTTTAAGTGGGCATCCTTGCCCCCTAACACTTGTACACTTTGCACCCCCAACACTTTGGCATGCTAACTCTGCAGACACACAACCATGAACAAACAGCAATCTGCCTTACAGCGCTACAGTCAATTAAATCTGGATCAACTATAGCACAGTTCAACAGCCTGCAAATGTAATGGGATGTGGCATCTCATATACCTGTTAACCTTTGTCTTCAGTAAATACAACTGCATCCCTTTATAAAAGACTTTCAGCTTTTCCCGGTTAGGGGTTGCCACAGCAAAACTCTGGTTCGCTCATGATTGGCAGTGGATTTTTTTATGGTGCTGAGTTGCCAGCCCGACGCCCAACCTTCAAAGTAGGCACGCCCATTCATGCTCGCACCTACCTGCATGTCTTTAATGTCACTTGACTGCGGGGAGGACATGCATTCATATATTCATACATATTTACACACACACCAAAATCTCTCTCTCTCTGTCTCAATATATCAGTCTCATTAACACAACAGGTAGCACACTCACTTTTGGTGCAGAAGGGTATGGGTTCTACTCTCACACCAGGCACATGGATTGCTGACACTGCAGTGCAGCATAAGGGGGGTGCTGTACTCCTGAGTGTGCCATCCATCAGATGAAATGATAAATCAAGGCACCATCTGCTTGAGTTGGTGGTAGCTCAGGTGGATGTAAAAGATATCATGGCACCTTCTGAAAAGAAAAGGTGTCCTTTAATTATACAGGAAAAGAGCCCTTATTTACAAAATATTTGCATAGTTACAAATGTACAAATCTATGGATATACAAATCTCTTTACACATATTCATAATTTCCTTTACGATACTACAAAATTTTCACTCCTATTAGACCCCCACTCATTTTTCCATAACTACCTTCTGATTTTACTTAATGTCATTGTTAAAATCCATTTACCATTAAATATAATTTAATTTACTCTTTCATTCTAAATAACATATACAACATAAAATAACTATTATTTAAGCATATTCTTTACTTCTATTCTTATATTATCCATATTTAATCATATCCATGTTTATTTTATCCACTTCTTTTATATCTTCAAAAAATCTTCTTTACATATTTTCCATGTAACTTTTTGATTCTTTTATATTTCAAAAACACATGTTCCATAATTCCATTTTCTTGACAATGTAAACGTGTTCTACCACTTTTCGTTTTACATGACATATTTCCTTTTACTGCCAATTTATCTCTTACCAGTCTCCACAAAAATCTTAACATGCTACTTTCTGATTACACTACTTGCTTCTTATTTTTATAGCTTTTATCTTTTCATCTGTTAGATTTTCTCATGGTTCTGCATAGTAATGTTTTTATCATTAGACTTATACCATACCTTTCTATCTTTTTCTATATCAATTTTTATTTGCCACAAAAATATTTTTTCTTTGTAACATTTTACTTCTTCATTTATACACTCATTCTCTTTTACCCTTTTTACCATACCCCAAAATTTATCATACTTATATTTATACAATAATGCTACTAATCTCTCATGTATTCATTTATCCACTTGAACAATTTGTAAACTGAAAGAAGCAGCATATACCACTCGGTTAATTAACCCTAAACTGCCCTCTCCTTTACTTATATGTAAAACTCCTCTATTTACTGGGTTTAGTCTAGAATTCCATATAAATGAAAAAAAAAAGTTAGCTACAATAATGCCTTTTCAAACACTGTTGGCAAAATAAATACACTTGCTAAGTATGCTGTTTTCCGATCAGTACTGAATTTATCAAACAAGCCTTTTTCTGAATGATACTTTATATGATCTCCAAAATAGCAGGTTTGTTTTATTTCTTCTATTGTCTTTCCCACTGAATTCGAATTACATCTTTATTTACAAATTTTATACCCATCACAGAAATTTAATTCATTGTAAAATATATACCCTCTATCTTTACTACATCACCTAAACGTTTACTTTCACTATCACCACTAGACAATCATTTGTGCAAATTATTTCTTTTATCCAAATTTAGTTTTTTGCAATTACTATACTGTCATCTACATATGTTAACAGAATTGGAGGTCTTAACCCTTCAGGTGTTATATACCCTGCCTCCTTCATTTTTTTAATTTATTTCACAAACTGTCACATTCATAACTACTGCAAATAGTGTACAACCAATTGTACATCCCTGTTTTACACCATTCTTCATATCTAACTCTTGGCTTAACCAGCCATTTACAAGTATTTTTATTTTATTACTACTATATACTGACATACACAATTTACTAACTTTCTCTCTTATATGATATTCTTTAATATTAATACTTTATTACTACTATATACTGACATACATAATTTACTAACTTTCTCACCTACATGATATTCTTTCATTATTATCCATAGGATTTCATGTCCAGTTAAATAAAATGCCTTATTAAGGTCTCCTAACATGATTTTCACTTCTTATTTTCTGTTCATATCATCCACAATTTCTCGATCATTAATAATTCTTGACAACCCTTCTCTCTTATATTACTTTCATAAAGATGTTGTAAGTATTGTTATTAAATACTAGTGACCTCCATTTTTTTAACTGTCCTCTATCTTCTTTCCCCCATATGAATTTAAGTATTCCATTAAATAATTACTTATACATAAAACCTTCATTTAACCATTCATTTAAAATCTTTAAAAATATTATAACTTATTCTGTTAATCCCTTACATTTTTTATATATTTCATACTCTATTCTATATGGTCCTGCAGCCAAATCTGCATTTACTTGTTTTAATACTTTATCTAGCTCATTTAAAGAAATCTCCTTTTCCAACTACTTGTTTTCTCCTTCTGTTAACTTTTTCCACTTTCCATTTTTTTTTCCACTACCTTCTTTTTTCTTTAAACATTTATTATGCATACTACTACAATGCTGCATTACTCATAATCTTTTCCTGAGTTCTTTCTATTTCTTCTTTAACAAGATTTACTTCTATCATTACATTACCATCTTTCTTTACTAATCTGCTTGAGTAACTTGATACTTCCTCTTTTTTCTTGCAAAAATTATCTTTGCTTATATAACAATTCTTGTATTTTTTATTTCTTTCATGTAATCTTTTCTCTGTCAAAATACGTTATATCACTATGTTCTCAATCTTCCAAAGCATTGTTATATGTTCTTTTATATTTTTCTTTCTCTTGTTTTCTCACATCATATTTCCACTGTAAAAAGTAAGAAGTTATGTACTCACCATAACATTCTATATTTGCTGTCCATCTCACTTATATTCTTGCTGGTTGGGTTGGCTCTGATTCGGCAGAATACTAAAGCTTGAGAGCTTCCACTGGCTTGAGGCTAACCTCTATTCCATGATGCTCTGGGTCAAATCCCCAGATCTTGTTTGCAAGCGAAAGACAATCACAAAAAATCTGTAGACATATATACAAAAACATATATACATTTTATATATACATATATACATATATATATATATATATATATATATATATATATATATATATACATACACACACACACACACACACACACACACACACACACACACACACACACACACACACACACACACACACACACACACACACACACTCATATATAAATACCTTATAAGGACAGGAACAGAGGGTCAAACCATATAAACATATGTAAATACCTTATAAGGACAGGAAAAGAGGGTCAAATCATCAAAAAACTATGTACACAGTGTACAGTTATCCAACAGTTCCTCCAGGAATACAGGATGGAGGAAGGAGGGTGGGACACAAGAATATAGGTGAGATGGACAACAAACATAGAACATTATGGTGAGTACATAACTTCTTGATGTTATGTTGTCCTATCTCGCCATAATTCTTGCTGGTTGGGACAGCGTCCCTAGCACCTTTATCCTAAGGTGGCTCAGTAAAAAAGACTTTAATACAGTGTATCCAGAGGAGGACCTGTTCCAGGAGGCCACATCTTCTTTGTAATGAGTGATAAAGGTATGAGGTCTTGCCCATGTTGCGGCTGCACAAGTAGAATCAATAGGAAAAGCAGAGGATGTTGAGACTACCCTAGTGGGATGTCCTCTTACCTTTCCTGGTAGATGCTTACCCTGCTTATTGTAGCAGAAATAAATGCAGTCAGTAAGCCACTTAGATAAGGTTACCTTGGAAACTGGCAATCCTTTCTTTTTGTCTGAAAAGGACAAAAACAGCTGTTCAGATTTTCTGAAATCTTTCGTCCTGTGCAGGTAAAAGTGCAATTGTCTATGAACATCCAGCTGGTGCAATTTATATTCTGCCTTGTCGCTATAGTTTGGAAAAAAAACTGGCAATTCAATGGAAAAGTTCAAATTATTCTCTGGGAAGGAATGAGGGATTAGTTCTCAAGGAGATCCGATCCTTGTGAAAAATGATATACGAAAGATGAGTAGAGAGAGCTTGTAACTCCAATACCCTTCTGGCAGAGTTATGGTTACTGAAAAGAGAGTTTTCCATGACAAAAATTTCAAATCACAAGATGATCCAGGCTCAAAGGGTGGTAAAATTAGCGAAGTTAGCACAAGATTTAGATCACAAAGGACTGGGGGTTCTCTGACTGGGGGTCTGAGTAAGAAGGTACATTTGCGTAAAGCCTTACATAACCTATGAGACATAATCTGGACTTCCATTTCTCCAGTATGGAAATTAGAAATGGCTGCCAGTTGAACCCTAATGGCAGCTGCAGCCACTTCTTCTTCTGAAGTAAGAAGGTCTAAAATTGCAGATATGGAAGCTGTAAAAGGCTCTGTGTTCTGTTTTGCAGCCCAATGTGAAAATCTTTTCCACTTACTGGAGTATAACTTCCTTGTGGATGGTTTATGGGAAGAAATGAGAATATGACTCACTGCAGGGGAAAAAGGGTCACACCTGGGTATGCATGGAATTGGAGCAGCCATGCTGTCAACTTGAGGGTTTGGACAGATGGATGTAACTCCCCCGAAGAATGGGTAAAGAGGTCTGGAACTGGATCCAGAATCCAAGGTTCCTCCAGCAGATGGGTCCAGAGAAAGGGGAACCAAACTTGATGAGGCCAGTAAGGAGCAATGAGGATCATAGTGCTTTTCAACAGTCTGGCTTTCTGAATTACTTTGGGGATTAGAGGGAAGGGGGGAAAGGCATAGAGTAATCCCAGGGGCCAATCGTGAACCAGTGCATCCCTTGGTGATTTTCCTGGGGGGGGGGGGGGTGAGGGCAAAGTAGTTGCTGCATTTGGTATTCATGGACATGGTGAACAGGTTGCAGCAAGGCTGGACCCATTTCTGGAAGATCATTTCCGCAATCTCTGGTTTCAGGGACTACTCGTGAGGCACACTCGTGAGGCATTAGAATCGCTCTGCTGAGCTTGTCCATTAACACGTTGGATTCTCCCGGGATGTGTGTTGCATCAGAAAATGTTGAGAAGTGATCGCCCATTGCCAAACCTGTTATCCCTCCTGACATAGTCGGTAAGATATGGTTCCTCCCTGCTTGTTTATATACCACACTACTGACATGTTGTCTGTCTGAATTGCAACCGTTCCCATGGGAAGAGAGTCATGAAATCCCTGCAAAGCATAAAGCACTGCTCTCATCTCCAGAATGTTTATGTGCAAGTGGCTTTCATTATCTTGCCATAGGCCTTGGACTATCCTTCCCAGATAATGCTCCTCCCCCACCCGATCTGGGAAATGTCCGTGGTCAGTACTGTGTTCAGTTGAGGAAAAACAAAGGGGCGGCCCTGATACAATTGATCTGTCTGCAGCCACCAAAGATCTTTTTTGCATGACTCCGTGATGATAATCTGGTGTGACAGAGAAATATCTTGCATTGACCACTGAGCAAAAAGCAACCATTGTATAACTCTCATGTGCAGATGTGCAAGTGGAACTAGGAGGATAGCTGCTGCCATGGTATCCAGAACTTGCAGCACAAATCTGGCCTGAACTTTTTTCTTTGACATCAAAATCCCGATTTGCCGGTGAAGGGACTGAATTCTGTCTGGGGTAAGTTTGCTGTCATGCTTTTTGAATCCAGATCTGTGCCTAAGAAGGTAATATGTTGAGATGGCGACAAGGCAGATTTTTTTCAGTTTACTGTGATGCCTAGTCTGGCACAAAGTGACAGTGTTTCATCCCTCATTTGAAGTAGTAGATGCCTGGTGGTGGTGGTGAGGAGCCAGTCATCTAGATATGGAAACACCCAGAATCGCTGATGACTCAAGTGAGCTGTGACCACTGCCATGCATTTGGTAAACACTCTGGGGGCTGTAGTGAGACCAAAGGGCAGAGCTTGAAATTGGTAATGACTGGCTCCAAGCCGAAAGCGCAAGTGTCTCCTGGATCGCCTTTCCATCTTTATATGGTAGTACGCATCCTGGAGATCTATTGAGCACATCCAATTGTCTTTCCCGATAAATGGGAAAATTGACTGCAGAGTTACCATCCGGAACTTTGACTTCTTCACGGATTTATTTAGTTTGCTGAGATCTAGCATGGATCTCCAGTCCCCTGCCTTTTTTGGAACTAAAAAGAATCATGAGTAAGTCCCGGATCCTATTTGGTCTGAGGGGACCTCTTGGATGACTCTTTTCTCTAGCAACGAGATTACCTCTTGTGTTGCATGGTCCTTTTGGCCAGTTGGGACATCTGGTAAGGACCAATTTTTTTGGTATGGAGGTAGAAAAGGGTATGTATTAACCTATGGATATCATTGTTTGTACCCATTTGTCTTGGGAAATTTCTTGCCAGGCATTTGGATACAGTAACAATTGACCCCTGACTGCCTCCTTAGAAAAGCAGACAGGCCTCCTTTCAGGAGTGCTGGAAGGGCCTGTCAGAGAATGTAGCTCTGTCACCCTGGTTTTGTGGATCCCCTCTGCCACAAGGTTGGCATCTTCCATTACAACTTCCCCCTCTGCCCCTGGGCGAAGAGTCACTACGTGCGTCAGAAAAACTTTTTGGGGACTTGCGGAACCAGATTTTTCCACCCTTTTGACCTTTGGGATAAGGTCTAGACTGGGCAGAAAAATGAATCATGGCAGATAAGATTTTCCCATTCTGCTTGCACCTGGTTAAAGTATCTTTCAACTTTGGTCCAAAAAGGGATGAACCATCAAAGGGGGCATTAGTGAAGGAAGACCTAAAGGGTTTGACAAAATTGCAAAGGCACATCCAGGAATGTCTCCTGAGGGAAATTCCTGCTGCTGCCACCCTACTCATTCCATCCGCTGCATAAGAAATCAGTCTCATGGAAGAGTTTACAATGGAAGTGAAGGTGGAGAGCTGCGAAGACACTTTGTCTGTGGACCTCGAAGCTGCTGTACCCTGTCGATCCCTATGAAGTCTCGTAAAAACAGGTAAGGTAGTTCAGCGACCATAGAGTAAAGGCTGCTGAAGAGAAGGTACACTTTCCATATCTTTCCATAATCCCAGACTCTCTGTTAGGAGGATGAAAGATGAAGAGGTCTCAGAGAGTTCCTTCTTGGTGGCCACCGCCACCATCATGACAACTACAGGGGCACCTTTCGTCAAAAATTCCTTATCCGAGGGGACAGTAATAAACTTGTTGGGCCTCCTCCGAACAGGCTCCACTGTATCAGCCAATGTCCAGGCCTTAAGGGATATGACCCCTAGCAGTTTGTCATAAGGGGAGTCAACAAGGAGGTGGAAGCATGAGACCGAAAAGCCTCCAGGTATACCGATGTGTCCTCCGAAGGGTTGATGGGCTGCCAGTCAACTCTTTGCTTCCGGATTTCCAGGATATCAGCAAAGGATACATCCCCAGATGGGGACCGTGAGGACCCTTCAGACTCATCCAAGTTCGTATGAGAAGTGACAGACTCAGGGAAGTCTATGTGCTTCCTCTTGCACAGTCTCTTCTGAAGGATCTCCTTGAAGGGGTACTCAGAGGAGGTTTCAGAAGAGACAATGACACCAACAGGGTTCCCCCTGAGGCTCTGGGTCTCTACGCCTAGGGGGAGCCGGAGGTGAAGAGGTTATCACTGGCACCTGGGGGGGACGAGAGACTGGATCCAAAGGTGGGGCAGTCTGAGGTGACAGCGCCTTTTCCATCAGCTCGAAAGCCTTCCCACCTCGCTCTGAAGTGGCCCTCGGATCCGAAGCAACAGAGGGTCGACTCTGAGGCAAGGCAGATGGCTCCAAAGCTGACATGGGAGCCGAACTCAACCTAGCCGAGGCACAGAGAGGAATAGTTGGGTCGATGACAGTCCACGCCAAATCTCCCCCCAGACCCGACTGGCAAGCATCGGCTCCCAGACCCCTTCACTTCCGATGGAGCCAAGGAAGTTACAACAGTCAGCGTCAACATCTCGATGTTGACGGTTCCACTACTATCGGATCTGAGCTGTTGGGCTCTGAAGACGCTGAGGTGGTCAGAGGAGGAATCACAACGAGGCATGTAGGTATGGATGGCTCTGAGACCTTCGGGTCTGGTGATGATAAAATGTTTGCCACGGCTGGTGTTTCGAGTAATCTCTTCACCTGCTCCATGCCCTCATCTGGAGAAACAGGTGGATAAAGAAGGAGATCTGCCCCAGTCCAAAATGGGCGATCTCAAGATAGGTGAGACAGGCTCCAGTTCTGGGGAGTGTCTCCTACTAGATGCTTCTGCCCACTCCAGGTTTACTGTTGGAGCTGCAGAAGTAATGGTTGTGTCAGAACTGAGAGCCCTCGGTTCGGATGTTGCAATCTTTTTAGGTCGCTCAGTCAATGGAGCCAAAGAAGCCGGTCTTTTGGTAGACTGTGTCTTAGAAGGAGAAGGGGAGGAAGATTTGGAGCTCTGTCCTTTGTCTAAAGACTCCTGAAAAGCCCCATTCATTAAACCCCTATCAATTAGTTTCCTCTTCCTTTCATGGAGCACCCTGCTACTGAAGGCATGACAGATAGTGCAGGGGTCCTGTAAATGTACCTCACCGAGGCAGCAGACATAGCTAGTATGGCTATCGGTGATGGAAATTTTCTGGGTACATCTATCACATTTTTTAAACCCAGAAGGTCGATGCTCTTTTTCTGTTTCTTTAGACATTATACAAAATGGAGTCGCTACTGACAGTGAAAAGAACTACTACAGCAGAAAAGTATCTTATGGGAAAGATTTATTTTTTTTGGCAGAAGAAAAGAGGGAAGGGAGTGGCGCTCTAAGTCAAACAGGCCGTGAGAGCCCTCTAACTTAAACAGTGCTCTCTAGGATTAGGATAGGGGAAGAAAGAGAAACTTCTAGTTAAAGAATCTCAATAAGGAAGAACACAGCAAAGAAAAGAGAGAGGGAGAGCGGCCCTCTAACTCAAACGGGCCAAGAGTGCCCTCTAACTTAAATGGCACTCTCTAAACTAAGAAAGGATAGAGACAAGACCTAATGCAGACTCACGATAACTGTTAAGAGTGGAACAGAGAGGAAAAAAAATCAAAGAAAACAAAAGTGAAAAAATATAAATTTAGCCTACTTAACCAACAAACCAGCCAAACAGCAACCTTGATGCTTGAGCGGCAAACGAGATCTGGGGATTTGGCCCAGAGCATCATGGGATAGGGGTTAGCCTCGAGCCAGTGGAAGCTCTCGAGCTTTAGTATTCAGCCGAGTCAGAGCCGAGAATGGCTCCGAACCCAACCAGCAAGAATTACGGCGAGACAGGACAATATAACATCATGTTTTTATATTTTTCTTTAAATATCTGTCATGAAAGGAGGTACTGCCATCACACCTAGCTGGAATTTTGTAAATAATTATATGTCATTCTATCTGTGAGTCAAACACCTTAACCATTATACCACCCCCAATAATTAGCAGTATATACATATACATACACACACACACACATATATATATATATATATATATATATATTCTTTTTTACCCATTTCCTTTCTTTTTTCTTTTGTACTCATTTTTTTTCTCTTTTACCACCTCCCAATGTACATCATCTTCGTTATTTCAGAACCTTCTTCTATGTACTCTATTATTTTTTATATGATTTCATTTCTACTTCTACTACTTCTAAATTTTCTCTCTGTTCATTTTCTTCTCTTTCTTTTTCCTTACTCTTATTTTCATTTTTGCAATCTATCCACAAATGTCCAATTTTGTTACATTTACATTTCAATTCACATTTTTTGCAACATGTCCCATTTTGCCACAAATATAACATTTTCTTTTGTCACAGTTACTTATCAAATGTCTCTCTTTCCCACAAAATAATTATGTTTTAGGTTGTCCCCAGTATTTTACACTGTTCCCCTCCACATTTATCATGCTTGGTATACGTATAATTTTTTTCTCTTTTTATTTTTAAAAGAATATTACTGCTCCAGCCACCAGTCCATAAACCCCTTTTGTCATAAATTTTTACAATGTCCATTCCTTCTTTACATGAAGTTTTCAGTATTCTCCTGTTAAATGCTTTTATCAGATAAAGATTCCATAGGTTACAGTCTTTCTTTTTTCATATTCTCAAAAAATATTTTCCATTAAAAAAGTATAATATCGCACAATGTCTTTTGTAACAAGAATAAATGCGCTTACCTCATGTGCTGTTACACCCAAAGGAGGTATTAAATTGTCCCCACACTTCATACCTGTTCATTTCCTTATCTTCTTTACTTTGAATCCTTACTATGTACTTCTGTTTTTTCATTTTCTTCTACCTTCTTTTTCTGCTACTCCACTTTTGCTTTCTTTTCCTTCCTCAGCATATGTTTTCTTTACCATCTTACCACTGTTCTTCATGATTGTCTCTGCATCCTCCTTTTGTATCGTCTCCATAATGGCCACCAAGGAAACATCTCTTTCATTTTCAGGCTCACTCTGCACCACCATTTTTTTTAAGTAAATCATCCCGCAACCGTCATGACTGGAGGGTTGTAATTGTACATCCATCATTTGATGACTCATCTTCGTTTCTTTGAAACATTTCCTCAGAATCCTGCACACATTCTCTGGTCTAGATATTTGTTTTCGCTTCAATTTCTTTCAAAAATCTATCATCTCTTTCTCTCTCCATGTGCCTCCCTGTTTCTCTGTGCCACCTCTGTGCCTGGAACAAAAACAGGAAGTTCTCCAAAATGGGTCCCACTCACAACAATGATGAGTACGTTTGTTGAAGCCCTGGCCAAATTTCCCCTAGTAGTATAAATACCACCTCAGGTCTCCTCTGAAAATAGGGAACTAGCCTAGTAGAGCTAGTCCAGTCTGCAAAGAGTGTGTATATGGAGATATAACTATATATATATATATATATATATATATATATATATATATAGATATAGTGTGTGTGCATGTATGAATGCACACACGCATACAAGGGAGATAAGGGTGGTACAAGTAGAAAAAATACATTTTTCACACAGTTGTACAAGTGTGTGTGTGTGTGTGTGTGTGTGTGTGTGTGTGTGTGTGTGTTTGTGTGTGTATTTATTTACATACATCTACATCGCTCTCTCTCTCTATATATATATATATATATATATATATATATATATAGCGTAAGCACAAAGTCTCACAAGCATGAACCTTGCGAGATCAAGCTGAGAATATCGAGAACCCAGAAACTCGACCAAAAATCTACAACACCTGCATTCTTGGGGGTGGGCAAGCCCCCCTGCTCTCACATCCCCTGCTATTTACATATACAGACTTGAAGATTGCACTACAGTGGGGAAAGAAGCAAACCCTCAATCCCCACTGCACCATGATCATGCACAATAACCATTCACGCCATTCTACCTTCCAGGTTTTTGATATTCCAAGCTCAACCTTTTAAGATTTGTGCTTGTGGGACATTGTACATATAATAGGGACCCATCTCTCTTTCTCTCTCTATTGCTTTTTTAAGAGAGAGAGTGACACACAAACAGAAATTTACTTCACTTCTTCTGACAGAAAATCTGAAAAAATAGCAATCTGGAATATCTGCAATGAAATAAATATTCTCATAACATAAGAACAAATTTCAGACACGGCACATACTGAAAACAGCAAGACAACCAGATACTTGACAAACTGTATTCTGACCAGTGACAAAGACACAAAGTTCTACTGCTGGTAGCCTCTTAACTGTATCTAGCAAGCACTAAAAAAATGGTCTGCCAGACTCAAACATTATATGCAGTTACTTAAACATGACTTACACACCATATGTATTATAAGCTTCAAACCTGAGTATGCTTCACATGTGACAATTAATTATGGTCTACAGCATAATCAGCAATGTTACTGTTTATGAATGGAGGCCTGTGATGTAGTGTGCTCCTGAAACAGTGTGCACCAAAAGACACATACACTGGGGAGTAGTCATAAGGTCTGTGCTTTAACTGTCTATATCCTACATAATGCTATGAGCAGCAGCTGCAGGCCCAATGTCTATGTTGAAACTGTCTGTATCCTACACAATGCTGTGCAGACAGAAAGCACTATAGACACTACAGATATTTACCATGAGACTGATGTAGAAAGCACACAGGAGTTTGTCCTGCTCCACAGCCTGGACACCTGTGATTCATAACGGTTTCAACCTTTTAGCTAAGATTCAATTACATAATATACAAAAATAATATATAAAAGAAGCAGGTCTTATTTATGTATTAAGTAGATGAGGAGAATCTGTTGGTGGTGACACCACACTGGCAGGATGTCACGTTGTCACTACTGTCTTGGGCAGGAAATTATTTGGATGCACATTTGTGATTATCTGCTAGGTACTAAGGTTTGCATGACGTAAAAAGGTATTGGATAGGTCTATCCGCCCCTTTATTTCTACTGTTGCCTCTCAACAATGATATGCTGAGCAGCACACCATTTCTCTAGAGACAACGTGTGCAGGGGAAGCATTTCAGCTGCTGAAGATAAGTAGTTGAACCTTTCTAAGTTTATGCACCTCCTCTTTTCTGTCAGCATTGATTCACATGTTTGGGATATGTACAGGAGTTTGTGCAGTTACCTGGTAGCCAGACTCTGCCAGGTACATAGTAGTGTTACACTGATATGCCAGAGTAGTTAGGCACAAACTGTAGACAGGTCTATTATGCAGCTTCAACTGGGTACCAGCCATAAACTATTGTGCACAATGCTGATGAACACCAGCTTCTGCCACTTCCATAAAATCTTACTTCTTACCTTATGCAATATTTCCACTGAAATCTGTAAAAACTATACTCTAACTAGAAACCCAAAGATACACAAAAGACAGAAGGTTAACTCCTAGTAATGATGTTCGGAGTGTGTCTGACAACTAAAAATCAAGTCTAAACATTTCATTCAAACAAAACTATATGTAATTAAATTGGGTATTTTTCAATTTGATAGCTGGCCTAGGAGTTATCACAATCCAAGTCAGCAAGCATAATCACTACAGCACAGTCACAAGACTCCCTTGTTTCATAGTGGAAACAGTAGCTATCTAGTTGGTACTTGCTTCGACCAATAAGAAGTATGAGAAATTAAGAAACACAAGTTTTCCTAAAGGTAGTTTCCCTAAAAATATAGGCAACGATAAACTCTGCACTCCAAAAAGAGATCAGCACTTAAAATTAAACAAATCCAAACAAAATAAAGATGCTAGGATACTTTGAGAATTACTGATTTAAAAGATGAAGTTGAAAGAAATATAGTACCTTTCCTAGAATATAACCAAACAAAGTAGTAAAATACACTTCTGACCACTATGGTTCACTGACAGGGTGCACAAGACTTTCATGCCAAGAAACTAGAACCATTCAAAACCATGGCAAGCAATTTTAAAATTCCTAATCTCTACAGATAAAAACAATTGCTACAGACTATTCACTAAGAAAAGTCTGCACATACAGCTTCTAGCCTAGATACAATTGCAAACGCTTCCTTTACTTTGCACTCCTTCCTGTGGCAAGGTAAAGTAGATCACCAACTAAACAGCACAAAAACTAATTTTAATCAGCAACTCAATGTGTGGAATACTGACCCTACAGATTTAACCTGTATAACCAGAAGAGTAAATTAAGATAGAAAAAACAAAAGTGGTGTCCTGGGTCTTTTCACATGCTCTACATCCCACAAGGCTTATGATATCTGTTGCTGTTTAAGATTTTAGGAACTCCCCATCAGTAATGCAGAGTTTAAATGCAAATTTATAACCAGAACCTCTGGAAACGACTAAGGCGGAGCTGGTGAAAATAAACTCAAACGTGACTGATTTCATGGAGAAATCCATTAGGAAGACTGCACAGATGGAAGCAGTACTTTTGGACCCTTCTGTACAACTGATATTTCTGAAAATAATTTACTTTATTTACACGTTAATGACCGGGTTAGTCACACTATCCAAATAGCCAAGGCATTCATATTGATTAGGGGGAATTTGGACGGGGAACCTGAGAACTGCACCTGCTCATTTTGTTATGAAGAGCTTTAGCATCATTTCCTCTGTGTTATCAAGGAAGACAGTCTTGTGGATGAGCTGATTTGCATTTGCAACACAATGCTGTGGTGTTCCAAGGTGAAGAGAATCAACTGGTCATGAAAGAAAATGTTTTATCAGAAGGTGGTTTACCTACTGATGAGTTCAAATGTCTATATCAAAGGTTATATCTTAGAAAAGCTTGTAGATATCATGTCGGCTGATGGCGGACTCAGACTGCACAGCACACTACAGAGAGTGGTTTAGGATGTAGAAGGATTCCTCAGGAGAATGATGTGCAATTTCTGTGACATGAGGAAAGACCACCATTTACTAGCTGTGCTGCTATGATGGAGAAGGGGGTGGAAAGCAACATTTTGTTTAATAAGAAGCCTACGGTCAGGATTTCTTAAAATACTGGTTGGTACAATGTTTGAGACACTTTACTTAAACCATTTGTTTTGTTGACCTTTGATGTCCCTTCGCTCAAACAATTAGGAAAGCAACAGTTTTGCGAACAGAGTTTTGAAAGATTCAAATTAAGTTTCCTTTATTCAAAAGTTGCACACCAAGCAACAACTATATCCATGGAATGAGTATGCTTTGTTGGAACTACATCTTCCTTAAAACAGGCACTGACTGTACAAATTAGAAATGATACTTTGATCAAATTGGAAGTATGGAATTATTCTTCTAACTGTTATAAAACAGTTAATGATTTATGTAAACTATTTGATGAAAGAGGCATATGAACTGGGACATGGAAAATACAGGTAACACTGCTAGAACAGCATGGAAAATGCTTCATATTCCTTGTGTGATAAATACACTGCAAACAAGAAGCATGGCATGCTTTATAGAACAGCCTAAGATGTCTCTTTGCTGGGATTCCTTGCATCTTATTTATTCCTGCCCAAAGAGGTAATGCCAGCAATGTGGCCAATCTGGTTATATTATTAAAAATTGTGTTACAGGCTGTTATAATTGTGGAGAGAAAAGGCATGCATGGTTTGAGTGTTCTACTCTGAAAGCTGATGATAATGATTTGCCTCCTGCAACTCCAGTACATGTAGATACTCCTTTGTCTACCTAGCCAGTACAGATGGCACCTCCTGTTGCTGTTCTTTCTAGAAGTGAAATTAATGAGAGGAGAGGTTAACAAAATAATACAGGGGAAAGATTAAAATACTGATAGTACCATCCTAGACACTATGTCTGGCAAAGAAGAGGAGGAAGGTGCAGACTATATTAATGGGAGAGTTAAAAAATGAAAAAGAAAATGTCACAGATAAAGACTCAAAAAAGGGTAACAGTTGAGCTGGAAAATTTTTATCTATTAATGTCAACAGTAGTCTAACTGATGTCAGATGACTGTCTATTCTGCACTGGTGAACCACAATATGTTGTAATATGATATGTTTATTAGATGTTCAGAAGTTAACTACACTTTAAACATAACAAACTAGAGCATAATGGGGAAGGGAGATTGTGTGGGGCACAGGATTAGACAAATGTTAGGCATCGCAGTTTTACTTGGGTCATCGGAGATACACACTTTAGAGACAGTGATAATATACCTTGGTAAACTTCTGTTGTTTTATTGTAAAGTTAGAATGGAAATAAGAAGATTATTTGTAATGTATGGTATTACAGATCATTTTACAAAACTATCTTCTTATTTGATTGTCAATTTACCCATTGTGGTGGTGGTGATGATGGTGGTGGTGGTGGGACCTTAATTGTGACTTCTGAAAACATCGCAGCAAGGTTAGTCATGACTGATAGCCATATCTGGTCGACTTTAATTTAGGTCAACTTTAATTTAGTACTTGGTAAGTCTTGATACCCCATGCTTCTTGATACCCCAGGTATCAGAGGGAAATATGTGCCAAAGAGACTACTATACTTCAAGTTCAATACTGCAAGAGATGGATGGAAGTAGTAGAATTACAGGCTATTCTGATCACATGGCATTTTGGGCAATTTTTAGTAGTAATGGTGCTGTTCTTAGACAGAAGAAAGGGATAAAAAACAGGGCTAGACAGTTCTTTAAAAGTTATGCTACAGGAAAGAAAATGTATATCTTACTATGAGAGAATTTTATCCTTCCTGGACTTATTAGTCAATAACATACAAACAGAAAAATAATCATTTATTTCATTTAAATGAGAATAAGTGGGTTTGCAGTAAAAAAAAAAAAATATATATATATATATATATATATATATATATATATATATATATATATATAAAGCTACATGAGGAATACCATGCTGCAATAAGGTCTAATAATGTTTAATGTTATTCTTTCTGAATTAAATACATTATCAGTCAGGAATACTTTACTTTAACAACATTTCATTAACTTACTTAGCTAATAAACTACAGAGGGAGGGCAGTTTCCTTTCAGTGGTGAAAGATGACACTGGTAGGCAAGTCATCACTCAGCAGGAAATATCAGCTTACATTCAGTAGCCATATGTAGAGGTTTAGTGAAACTTGCATGGAAAAAGAATGGTGATAAATATGAACTGAGAAAATGGAACCCCATTAGCAATATGCAATGTATATAACTAAATATTCGTAAGTTTGTTATTAAACAGGTGCATAAAGGTTGTGCCAAAGTTATTTGGAGAAGGTGTTTACATGATGAAGGGCCATCCTCGTTCTAACATGTTACTTATTCTTAAAGAAGTGACATCAGGCATTGCTAATGACATGATTACTGGCAAAGTTATCATTTGCAATTTTCAGAAAGCCTTTGATTCCCTTAAGCACAAAAGTATGTGGGATAAAGAGCTTGTGGTTTTCCAACAATATTTTTTGCAACTGATGAAAGGAGTTTAGAAAGCTTCTTGGTTTAGACTACTAGCAAATGCTTGGCTAGGTAAACAAATCAAGGTAGGTGGAGTGGTGAAACAAGGTTGTCTAGTAAGCCCTTTACTATTTGGGCTTGTGATGAATGGTTTCTCATTAACTATAAATAAAAATCTGTGGAAAACTAGAACACAGATCCTACCTACCTACTGTGCATTTGCCATTGTTTTTCAGTTGATGTGGTAATCCTTGTAAAAAAAATTGTTATGGTTAAACATGCCTTAGAAATTTTAAAACAATTTTTTAGACAGTAGGATTGGTCATTAATAAAACTAAATGTCATGGCTTTTTGCAGTACATCTATGAAAATTTGGAGTATATTGTTTGGCAAGTAGCAAGTAATTATTTTTTCCCCTCAGTTTTTTTTTTATTTTTCAAATACATTTGAATGACTTTCATAGTATTTATACATAACATCTTAAATAACTATGTATACTATTTACTTTAGCCTGACACTACAACAGATCATAATGTATACATCATAATGTATACAGTTACTTTGTAAGTATGTCCAGTCCATTATCAGTGTCTGATCCATTATTGTATAGTGTCAATTAATGATAAAACTTTTCCCCAAGGGTTGTTGATAAATTCTTAGTTCTTTAATTTTAATTTCCAATAATGCTGTGGTCATCAGTAGGCTGTAGAAGTCTTCCAAAGTTGATATTGTGTTCGTATTCCATCTTCTTGTTATACACTTCCTTGAAATTGCAAGTATAGTCCATACTAGATACATGTTTGACCTATTCAAATGAGGACCTTCGTACACATTTAATAATACAAGACCTTTAGTTAAACGAAATGATTCATTAAATAAAGCTTGTAGAAAGTTATTAATACCATTCCATACCATGGCTTAATTTTAACACAATCAAAGAAAATGTGGTTCCAATCTGCATTGTGTACTTGCTCACATCTCCAACATATTCCTTTTATGGAAGAACTAATTTTACTGATTCTGCCTGGGGTAAAGAATGCTCTGTGCAAGCATTTCCAATTAAAAACTTTCCAGTATTGTGTAAAGGATGTATATTTTATCGATACTAAGATATTTGTTTTAATATCTTCAGCTAACTGTACTGTGTCCTTTTGTTATATATTTCCAATATGAGGTGTTGGGTGTTGTTTTACAGTTTATCGATATTTTGTAAAATTTTGAAATACTGTTTCCCATGTCAAAGTCATTATATATGATTTCATATATGTAATTTGTAAATTTAGGCATTTCTTTAAATGAAGAATTGTTAATTATTCTACTTAAATCTTCCGAATATGACAGAATACTCTGTAAAGTTAGCCAGTCCTGTGGAATTTTGTATGTTGTTTTTATTACTTGCATATCTAAAACTTTTAGTTCTTTGATACACTGGAGCCAACAAACAAATCTCTTCTGTTAACAGGAATTAATAATTTCTCTATATATTTTATGTGGAAAGTTATTTGTGACTATAAACGGTGTTAAAAGATCAAACCAGATTTTTAAATCTATATTTGCATTAATAATTTTCCTAAATGAGTCAATGTAATAATTAATCATATGAGTTTTAGTGGGTTTAGTTATGTTATATTGCATACTAATACATAATATGTACTATGGCAAATTGTTTTTATCTGTTATTTGAATTTTTTTTTTGTAAATCAAATTCATTTATTGATATTACAGTTAGGAATTCTTTCTAATTTGCAGAGTAATTTGGACTTATCCAATCTGAGATATTGATGCTTTTATATATGTTTCTATAACAGGAAAGTTTAATCCTCCCTATTTCCATGGTCTGATATGATGCATTAAACCCTATTCTGTTTCTTTTGGGAAACCATAAAAATGTTATTAGGCATGAATTTATTTCTTTAAGCATATTCCTTTCTGGTAACAGCTGTACTGCCAAGGCTATATACAGGATCTTGGGCAGTAAAACCATTTTTATTAATCTTCAAGTGTTAATATTATTTTGTTCCATTTTTCCAAAGACATTTTAATTGCATTGATGATATTATTGTAGTTTTTGAGACTAATTCATTATTATCCTTGCATAACTCAATTCCTAGATATTTTAAGGTAGATTCTTGTTTCCCTATGATGTGATCCCCCTTAGTCTTCTTCTTCTTCTTTCAGCTTTTTCCAGTCAGGGGTCGTCACAGCGGATCACCTGTCTGCTCTTGTTTGGCAGTAAAGTTTTACGGTGTTGAGGTGCAACAAACAAATCTCTTCTGTTAACAGGAATTAATAACTTCTCTATATATTTTATGTGGAAAGTTATTTGTGGCTATAAACGGTGTTAAAAGATCAAACCAGACTTTTAAATCTATATTTGCATTAATAATTTTCCTAAATGAGTCAATGTAATAATTAATCATATGAGTTTTAGTGGGTTTAGTTATGTTATATTGCATACTAATACATAATATGTACCATGGCAAATTGTTTTCATCTGTTATTTGAATTTTTTTTGTAAATCAAATTAATTTATTGATATTACAGTTAGTAATTCTTTCTAATTTGCAGAGTAATTTGGACTTAGCCAATCTGAGATATTGATGCTTTTATATATGTTTCTATAACAGGAAAGTTTAATCCTCCCTATTTCCATGGTCTGATATGATGCATTAAACCCTATTCTGTTTCTTTTGGGAAACCATAAAAATGTTATTAGGCATGAATTTATTTCTTTAAGTATATTCCTTTCTGGTAACAGCTGTATTGCCAAGGCTATATATAGGATATTGGGCAGTAAAACCATTTTTATTAATCTTCAAATGTTAATATTATTTTGTTCCATTTTTCCACAGAGATTTTAATTGCATTGATGATATTATTGTAGTTTTTGAGACTAATTCATTATTATCCTTGCATAACTCAATTCCTAGATATTTTAAGGTAGATTCTTGTTTCCCTATGATGTGATCCCCCTTAGTCTTCTTCTTCTTCTTTCGGCTTTTCCCAGTCAGGGGTCATCACAGCAGATCACCTGTCTGCTCATGATTGGCAGTACAGTTTTATGGTGTTGAGGTGCCAGCCTGGTACCCAACCTTCCACAGAAGGCACACACAAATACACGCACTCGCGCCTAGGGCCAATTTAGAGTGTCCAATCCACCTACAGCATGTCTTTGGGATGTAGTAGGAAACCGGAGCACCAGGATGAAACTCACGCGACCACAAGGAGGACATGCAGACTCACCTCAGCTGAGGATCGAACCGGAGAACCTCTTGCTGTGAGGCGGCAACTCTAACTGCGGCACCACCGCGGCCACCCAATGTGGTCCTCCTTACTCTGCAGTTCTTTTTTTTTCTATTTAAAAATAAAAAAATTTAATTTGATTTACTGAAATGGAGTTCTGAAGTCATGTGAAATTTGTCAATTAATATATCTAATTCTTCTAATGTCTCTTTTGTATTAGGTAATGTTAGTAATATGTCATCAGCAAATAGCATTACTTTAGAATTGTATTGTTCATAAACATCTATTCCTTTGATTTTTATACTGTTATGCATCGAATCTGCCAATATTTCAATAGCCAGAGCAAATAGAATCGGTGACATGGGACATCCTTGTTTAGTGCCTCTTGTTATATGTATAGATTCAGAGGTAAAAGGACCTAACTTGACGTACGCTAAATTGTTTGTATATATAGTCTTTAGGAGATGAACAAAGGATGCAGGAAGTTCAAATAGCATTAGGATTTTGAATAAATAGTCCCAATTTAGGGAATCAAAAGCTTTCTGTATATATAAGTGAATTATGAGTGTTTACTTTCTTTATTAACATAATCTATAAGAAAAATGATCCTTTTAATACTGTCATGTGTGTGTCTATGATATATAAATCCAGTTTGATCATTATTTATTGTTTGGATAGTGGTATTTTCATTCTGTTAGTTAATATTGTCATAAATATCTTATAGTCATTATTTAATAATTATATAGGTCTATATGAGGTACAGATGTTTGGGGGCTTGCTTTCCTTTAGCATTGGTGTGATTAAGGAATATCTCCAAGAGGGTGGTATTAAAGCTTGTGACTAAATTTCTAATAGAGTTTTATGGAAGAGGGATAGTATCTTTGAAGGAAAAAGTGTATATATTTCTAAAATTATGCCATCTATACCTGGAGCTTTATTATTTTTGCCCTCTTTTATTGTATCTGTAATTTCTTTGTAGGATATGGGTGCTTGCAGATCTAGTTTTAATTTTTGTGGTATTTTTTTATATTAGAACATTTTTCATCTAGATTTAATTGATTGATATGTATATTTTCTTTTTGGAAATGTTCCACATAGTGATTTCTATAGGCATGCATCAAGAAAGTCACCTATATCCGAGACATTTTCCCTTTCTTTTCAAGGAAGATACTTTTAATGTTATTAGCATTTAATTATATTTTGATTCTTGGTTTTAAATTATGTAGATATTTTGGAGAAGTGGCCAAGGTATTAATTTTTAGTTTTTCTAAACCTAAACTAGTTTTATGTGTTAGAATTTAGTTGTATTTATTGTTTAATACTTCTACTTTCTTTTTCATCTCCAAATGATTTTGATTTTTTCCAGCTTTTACTGACAAAAGTTTGGATTGTAGATCTAATAATTCAGAATCCCATTCTCTGATTTTTTTATACCAAGTTAGGGTTTTACTATATATGTTAGCTTTTAATGAGTCCCATATCATTATTTTATTTATCTCTGTGGTCTAATTTATATCTAATAAGAACTGTAATTCAAATAATGATCAGGGTTTGAACTCTTTAATTTTAGTTATATATGCTGGAATTCTGGAGTTAAAGATTAATGGTTTGTACCCATTTTGGAGTTTTAATATCAATGAATTGTGGTCTGAAAAGGGGCAGGGAGTGATTGAGAAAGTAATGATTTTAGAGTGTAAGTCATGGGCAGCAAATATTTTATCTATTCTAGTTTGGGTACCAAATTTGTGATCTTGATGGGAAAACAACAAAGATTTACCTTCTTTAACTTTGAAAGTATGTACAAGATGAAATGATTCTACCCACGTTTAAAGCTTTTGATACAGCAGATGTATGCAGCAGTCTTTTATTTGTAGTTTCAGAAATATCAAATATACAGTTAAAATCTCCTCCTAATATTAAGTTGCCTTTATAATTACTGGAAATGAAATCCAAGTGTTTTTTTAACAGTTCCTGTTTCAAAGCCTGGGAACCAGTATAGATTGGCTAGGGTCCATATTCTGTTATTATATTTAACTATTACTAATTCCATAAGGCCTTCTTTATCTTCATATTTATAAATGATTTCTGGGTTAATCACATTTGTTTTCCAAAAAATTATTACCCCTTTTGTCTTTGTCTTAAAAGTGGATCACGCCAATATCAAATATTCCTTAAGATTCCATTTGTAATTGTCATTTGTTTTGAAATGAGTTTCTCGAAGGAAGACAATTTGTGCTTTGTTCCATTTTAAATATTTCAGTAGATTTGATCTTTTGCTAGGATTGTTTAAGCCATTTGTATTTAAAGATAAAGTTAAAAATATCCAAACCAATATTTGTCCTGTTTCATTTTACCAGCCTGTTCCATACAATGGCCACTCAACACATCTTCCATTGCCACTTATATTTCCATGAAGGAAATCTGATGACTCTCTAGTACTTCCCGGCAACCCCAAACACCCCTAGAATCAGCTATCTCAATAAGCTCAACACGTCCGAGCAAGCTCATCTCCCAGACCACTGCAAAGGGTACTGCACAAGACCAAGTGCTCTTAGTCTTTCACAATAACTCAAGACTTCCACTCTTATGTAAGTCCTTAATGTGTTTGGACCAAAATACTTTTAAATATAAAATTGCCTTATTATTTTATTTATTTATTTTTTTTATCAAGAATCAACTTAATGAGCTAAACAAAGTGTTGGGAGACCATCAATATGTGTACATGTGGTTTAAAACAGCCCTTTTATTATATATATATTTTTTAAACCAAAAACTTCATTGCCGAGAATCCTCTCGGAGGCTCCTCAGAGCCGTTAAGCATTATCGTCACTCTGTTACCATAGCAACCTGGGAGCGTCTGTTTCTGTTAGTGTGTCTGTGTACTGCATAATAGAGGCTCGCAATGCACCTGAAGCAAAGCTTTACTCCACTGCAGCTTCAAGCCTAAATTCCCTCCCTTTCAGGGAGGCAGCAGCCAGGAAAAGAACGGAAAGCAAACAGATAAAAAAAAAACCTCCCAACTAGCCGCCACAACAGATAACACATTCTTCCAGCCTTCCCACCTCTCACTCAGCAGATGTATAAATAAACTATTCTCTGCCAAAATATCCCAAATCACAGTTTTATCTACCCCCTTCCCTTGGATCCAGGCTAAAACAACAAATGTCTCTTCCTAATACACAAGCATTAGTAAACCTCGATTACAAGCCGCAACACACAGCTTTCCAGAGATGAAAACGGCAACATACAACAGCTGCCACACACAACTGCATCCACACACACCATGTCAGGCTTAATTAAACACCACTCAAAGCTATGATACCTGCCATAATTGATATTAACTATGTTTAGACAGAATAATAATGACATTTGTACTAGCTGCCAGACACGGCTGCATCCACGCACACCATATCAGGATTGATCAAACAGCACTCGAAGCTATTATACCTGCTATAATTGATATTAACTATAGGTTCATAGGTTCATTGGTAGGTACTAGGCTATCTGCCCAAAGGCATTTATAAGCCTAGCTGGAACTGTGTCTGCTTTTGCTGCCCCCTTAGATTAGTTCCCTGTGCCTCTGTCCAGCAGGGCCATTGAAGTGATCCCCAGGGTAAAATTTCTATTTCCCATCCACTCGTCAAGATTTCTCTTGAAGAGTGTTAGTTTGGAGCTCTGCCTAATGTAGATTGGAATCTTGTTTCTGAGCATGGGAAGTCTCTGGGACAGGAATCTATCCTTCCAGCATGTCCTATTTATTGTTGTGGTGAGGGTTAGATCCCTTGAGCATATGGCTCGAGGGGTATGATTTTCTTTAGGTGGAGCATGTCCATCAATTCTGGGTTGGACATGTTCAGACAGAATAATAATGACATTTGTACTAGCTGCCAGACACAGCTGCATCCACGCACACCATATCAGGATTCATCAAACAGCACTCATAGCTGTGATACCTGCCATAATTGATATTAACTATATTTAGACAGAATAATGATGACATTTGTACTAAGAGCTTGGTAATATTATTTAACCAGGATATACATGACATTTCTAAATCATACTTTAACTGAAGAAGGCATTAGTTTCCATGATGGCATTTTTTTCAAAACACTCTACTGTTACTGCTATTATATATGATGTTAATTTGTTACATTTGAGTCTGGACTCTGATGAATGGTACCTTGTTGAAATAGTTAATTAATTACTTAAATTATTATAAGAAAAATCAATGAAAAATGAACAAGATAAGTATGCAAGAGTTCAAGTAAGGGAACAGAAACTTCTATGTTTGTATTATATGTTACTTTGGCTTATATATAATGTAAACAGTAACCCATCTTGACCTACCTTGGTTTGTGAAGAATTATTGGACTTTTTGAACATTCTGAATAAATCATTACTGCTTCTCAGTTGTTTAAGAACCCCTCTTTTTTGTTTTAAATAAAAACATATGACAAGTGATGTACCATACCAGTTGATACTTTGAGAGATGTAGTTGTAAGAGTTATTTTTTTGGGACAGCTATCCTGGAATCAGTTGTTTCTTCTTTCTAGTATCAGTCCAAGGATTTGTTTCTTTTATTCTTTTAAGAGTAGGGGCCATCCATTCCATTCCTTCTGGGATACACACTATGTTGTTGTTTTTGATGAATATAGTATCTTCTTCCAAGTCATTAAAGGTTCTCATCTCATTGGCAAAAAGTATTTTTATCTTGGCTGGAAAGGCCAGCTGTGCTTTAATGTTGTTTTGTTTCAACAATTTTATTATTGCCCAGACTTTTTTTCCTTTGTTCTAGTATTCTGGAAGAATAATCACTGTCAAACAGGTTATCAGGCTTTGACTGTATTTTAAGGGTGATTTTCTCCAAGCAAATTATAATATTAGTTCCTTGTCCAGAAATAAAAAAAAATTTATAACTATTGATCTAGCTGGAATATTTTGTTGAGTTAGAAGCAGGTTTCCTCAGTGCTCTATGCACCCTTTCAATTCCAAATGAAAGTCCCTCTTTCAAGTCTAAAGATTCAGGAATCCAGGTTGTTAAGAATGAAATAATGTCTTCTCCTTCACTGTTTTCAGGCAGACCAAAGATCCTTATGTTCTTTCTTCTTTCCCTGTTTTCTAAGTCATCTATTTTGTTAAGCAGCCATGTATTCTGTTTAAGTAGAAATTATTTTTGGAATTCTTCCTCTTTGAGTCTCCCTTCAATGTCATTTAGAGAAGTCTCTATATTTGTAATTTTTGTATGGTGCTGCAGTAATAGTTTGTTAAGAATATCAGTCTGTTTTTGAGAATTTAATTTGAGGTTTTCCAAATCATTTTTAAAGCCATCCATCTTCAAAGATAGTTCCTGTAGATGTCATCACTTGCAGTTCTTTTTTCAAAGCAGCATCTGGATGAGAATTCCTTGAGTTGTTCATATTCAGTGACTCAATATATCTCCAAGTTACTTGACAGGAAAATTTTTGTACATCTCCACCAAAATTGATATTTATGTAGTTTAGTAGTTTATTTATAGATTTCTGGTGTTTTAAACTTGAAAATAATAAAAATTTCCTACATTATTATACTAGTTTATGGAGCTTTCAAAATTCACTGCTCTCAGATGGCCATCTAGGCTCCGCCCTCCTAGCAAGTAATTCTTGATGGAAGGAAAAACTAAAGGCATTACAAAATATTCCCACTACATGGAAAGCTTTTCAGTTAACCTTTACAATAAAAGGTATATATTTTACATTCTGTTTTTAGGCAAATTAAATTACTCAGAGTTTTTATTTTTCATTAGAAATATGTTGACCATATATTTTTTAGCTGTATGAGGTTCTCGTTTGAGCCTTATACAAAAAGGAATATTACACGCTCCTGTTGCTCAGGGTGGATTACGTCTGATCAACCCAACATCTTTCTTAAATTCCTTATATTTACATCAGATACCTCCTAGGATGAAATATGAAGTCTCCAGTACAGCAGAGGCCAGATTCATAAAGGTTACCACAATGTGTATACTTTTTGAATTCAAGAACAGCCCTACCACAGTGCTTGCACTGTCTATTCACTCAGAAATGTTGCACTTGGTGGTAACCTTTATGAATCCGTCCTTAGGTCTTAATCTTTCTCAGTACTACAGTGCATATGTTACATACACTTTATAAAGGGAAAAGTTTTTCTGTTGAAGGAGAACATGAGATGGGTTCAAAAGACTTACAGATTGGAAAATCTCTTTACCATCCTCACTTAACACAAGACAAAGTTCTTATGTTGAAATACTAGTAAACTATTTTGTAATACATCCATAGGACAAGTGTAATGAGGAACTTAGATGCAGTACATAGGTTAGAAAAACAATGTTTAAATATATAGAGGAATGGGAAGATTTTTTGTGGAGAATATCATTATGTAAACTAACAGCTAAAAGAGAAAGGAACTATATGGGTTGGTATGATGGCTAAGGCATTTACCTCACAGACACAAGGTACAAGGTTTGCTGCTCACTTTTGAAATGGAAGCTGGCTAGGCTTAGAAAAAATGGCCAACAAGGGCATCTAGCCTAGTACTTACCTATAAACCTATAAATGCTACCTTGGGAGATTGTGCTCCTTTTTATCCTCCTCTGGGGAAACTTTACTACATGCCCTTACAGAATGTCCAAGAGTGCAATCATTTGAAATAAATGCTTATGGCTATGGCTCATTAGAAACCTTCAACCACTTACATATGAAATGATTGTGTATGGGCATTATGTGGGTCTACTGGTAATTCAGACAGATAAGGTTGACAAAATCCTCTGTACATGTTGTATGGCTCTTACAGAAAGACCACTGTACAAAAATATCATATAACAAAATATGAGATCTGAGTTCTACATTGAAAAGTATTTGTCTTGGTTATTTTTTAAGGGGGACTGATTCTTTTGATAGACGTTACTATGAAGTTATCATTGTGATTTACTGTATTTAAAAGCTATGAAATCACTATAACTAGGCATTTGTGTTGCCCATTTTCATTCTCATTTAACAAATAAGCATACTTTAGACTTTGGATCAACTCTCAAGCTCCTCCCTCTACCCATAATGCGCTAGTCCATCCACAATACCTCAGATCAAGTTTGTTGCCATAAAATACCCATAAATTGGATAAAGAAAGGGAAAGCTCAAAGAATAGGACTCAAAACCATGAACTATAAGTTCCAATAATCAGTCCAACAGGTTCCTCCAGAACATTTTAGGAAGGGGGGTGGATGGGGGGAGTTGAGGAAGAATGAAAATGGACAACACAGATGCCTAGTTATGGTGAGTACCTAACTTTAAAATCTGATGTTGCCCTTCTCATTCTTCCTCAATGAAAGGGAAAGAGTCCCCAGCTACATTAATCCTGGGTGGCCCTCATGGAAGGATGTTCCACAGAACCGCTGAGCCAAAAGGCAGCTCTGCTGCAAGATATTAGATCCAATTTGTAATGAGTAACAAAGGTGTGAGCATCAGAATATGTGGCTGCTAAATAAAAATCATCAATATAAGTTCTTGACCAAAAGCCAGATTAAGTGACCATGGATCTAGTTGAGTGGGCTTTAGGAGGTCTTGGTAAGGAAATACATTGCTGTGAATAGATCCAATAAATGCAATCAGTTATCCATTTAGCCAATGTAACTTTAGACACTGGATAACCCAATCAGTTTGATCAAAAAGGCAGAAACAGCTGATCTGATTTTCTAATTTGTTTTGTTCTGTGTTAAGTAGAACTATAATTGTCTGTGCACATCCAGAAGACATAGCATGCATTCTCCTTTCTTTGAAAAATTTGGAAAGAAAACCGGTATATGAATGGACTGGTTAATTAAATTCTAAGGCCACCTTAGGTAAAAGGAATGGTTTGTTAGTAAAGTTACTCTGCCTTTATGGAAAATGTAGGAAGCCTTTGATGAAAGAGCCTGGAGTTCAGAATTTCTTTTTTTGCAGAAGTGATAGCTACCAAAAGGACTGTTTTCCATGAAAAGAATTTTAAATCATTTTTTGCTGATGGTTCAAAAGGTTTCTGAGTCAGACCTTGTAGCACTACAGTCAAATCCCAGGGAGGTGAGGGATCCTTTATAGGTGGTCTAAGGAGAAAAATGCCTTTCAGAAAAGCTTTATATAACTTGGAAGAGGCCAAAGAGTAATTTTTATCCCCTACATGAAAATTTGAAATTGCTGCCAATTGTAGTTTAAACATAGAAAAACAAGCTCCTTCTTTGAAAAGTGTAGCCAGGAAATCTAGAACAACAGAAACTGGGGCGGAAAAAGGGTCAACATTATTTCTCAATGCCCACAAGAAAAATGTTTTCCACTTACTCTTGTAAACCTTCTTGGTGGAGTCTTTTTGCAAGGATAATAGAATGGTACATACTGGGGAAGAAAGCCTGGGCTGTCTGGCTATTACTGGAACTGGATAAACCATGTGGTTAATTTGAGGGCTGAGATATTAAGATATGAGATATTATGAGAGGAGATATGGAGTTGGGTCCAGTATCCATGGAGGATATTGAAGATGAGACCAAAGGAAGGGGAACCATGCCTGTTGAGGCCAGTAGGGGGCAATGAGGATGACTGAGCTCTTCAACTGGATTGCTTTCTTTAGGAATTTGGGGATTAAGGGAAGCAGGAGATAAGCATAACAAAGACTGGATATCCAAACATAGACCTAAGTATTTCTTGGTGACTCCCCCTGAGGGGGGATCAGGGCAAAACACCTGCTGCATTTGTTGTTATGGGGGGATGCAAAGAGGTCACAGCAAGGTTGGCCCCAAAGATAGAAAATTTCCACTGTCACTGACTGTTTGAGAGACCACTCCTGATACATCAGAATGGACCTGCTTAGTTTGTCCGCTAGTACACTGACTTTCCTCAGAATGTGCATTGCAACTAGAAAGTGGTTGGTGGAGATCACCCAATGCCACACTCTCATAGCCTCTCTGCAGAGAGTGTAAGACCAGGTTCCCCTTGTCTGTTGATATACCACACTACAGACATGTTGTTGGTCTGAATTGCAATAGTCCCTATAGGAAGAGCATCTTGGAATGCCTTCAGTGCTAATAGGACTGCTCTCATCTCCAGGACATTGATATGTGAAATAGTCTCTTGGTGGGACCACGTGCTTTGGCCCGTCCTTCATAAGTAATGCCCCGCACCCCAACTGGGAGAAGTGCATAGTCACAGTGGCCAATGGGGGTGGTAGATCAAAGATTCGACTACATAAATGTCTGACTGGATCCACCAATGGATGTGTTGTTTGCAAATCGTGCAAGCTAGCTGTCCTTGTGGAATAAGCCTGATGGACTCAGAGCTCAGAACCGAAGAGGGAACAGGAAGTGGCTCTGAGGGATGAGATGGGATCTCTTAAAGAGAAAAAGCCCTTTCCACAACCTCGAAGGCAGATGGACCCAGATAATCCTTGGCCACCCACACTGGAGCCAAGATTTCCAGTATGGGTAGATTACAGCTCCAACTGGATCCATGTCTGGAGGAAGGGACTGGACCCGAGCTGTAAAACACCAAGGCTCTGAGGGATACAAATGGATCAGATAACACTGGAGTTGATCCCAGCTCAACAAATCTGACGCCACCACTTCGGATCTGGGACCTGTTCTGATACGAAGGAATAGGAACGGAACTGGTCAGGGATGCTGTCGGAGTCAAGGAAGTAATTCTCTTTGGATCTGACTACAGACCTCTTGGAGCTGTTGGATCCTGGGGATCCAACACTGAAATTTCAAGAGATGTATTTCAGGTGTGGTCTTTAAAACAGTGTATCTACCCAGTTAACACGTTTAAATAAACAAATATAACCAACTAAGCACCACATGAAACCTTCCAAGAAGTGTGAGGGATGTCTAATCATATGAGAGCCTTTTCACAGAGTGCCTCTGAGAATATGGCCCCAAAATTGAACTTGGGCTGCAGTTATTAAAGACATCATGACCCCTCCTTCAACGATGCTATGTGACTTGTTTTTGCATAGTTTTTCTACTGGTTATTATTTAAACAAGTTTTTAGAGTTACAGAGTTCCTTTTTTCTGCTGGGTTCATACGACAGTTTGGCTACAGAAGGAAACACCATGGTCAGATCATATTTATAGTGATGACCACTATCATTATCAAGGAATGTTAGTGAACTATTTAGTCCCAAGAACATGGCCAGGATAGTTGATTATATAAAAATATATATAAGGCATTATTTATATGCTTGCAAGAAACAAGTTTAGATAAGGGCCAACACAAGAAACCTTTGAAGAAGGGCTAAATAAGAGGGGTTTTTTTTTTTTTTGCCTGGTGCCTAAATGATAGAAGACTGGAAATGTGTGTGCTTGTTTCTAACACTGACTCCTTCTTAAAGTAGTAGTAGTATGGATAATATTAGAAGATATGCAATGTGTAAAGTTAATCAAGACAGACAAAACTCTGCAGGAGTCTATTCAAGTCAATCTCAAATTCCTTGTGGTCTAACAAAAGTCTGGACAAGTGACTGTAATGTAGTCTTTAGTGTAGATAAAGTTCAAGGATAATCTAAGATTTACAAAATGCCAATGTGTGAAACATTTACCTAGAAATAACTGAGATGCTTAATGATAGGGATGCCCATATACAGCTCTGTCTTCCTGAAGGTAGTTTTCTTGCTTTTAGGTTCATAGGATTATTAAACAAGCTCAAGGCCTACTGGCAACCAATGAGCTTGATGCCCTGGACACTATGTTCAAAGCTGAAGGTGCCCATGTAGTCATCCAATTTAATTTTTGAAGGTATGAAATAATGGGCTGAGACAGGCAGTTTATTCAATATGTATGGAAGCCTTTGAGATATGAGGTTTTCACATTTCATGGTATGGTTAATATTAATTTTTAGTAAGACTCAATGTTGTCTTGTGTGTAGGCCACCTGGGGGTTACTGTATGCAAAAGGTTTCAAACAGTATAGTTCTGTATGTCAGCCATAAGAAGGTGGTAAGATATAGAGAAAAGATAAAGCAGTTGTAGACTTTTGCTAGAGGGAAGCCTTGTAGTCGATTCTCTTTGTCAGGAATCTTTGAACCTTCTCCAACTGTGCCAGATAGCATGTGAGCAGTCTGCAGAACATGATACAGTACTCTAGAACTGCTATGATAACAAATGTGTAAAGGTAGACAATTACTTCTGTTACATAGTTCTCTACTCAATGGAGGATCAGACAGGTAACACTGTATGGGTTCTGGACCAAAGCAGTTACATGGGTATCAAAAAGAAAAGGATGTTCAACTATAAGGCTCTCAAATTTGCAGTCATCTGCATATCGGTGAGCCAGATCCTGGAATCGGTTTTGAAATCTGAGAAAAAGGTGCAAAAAAGTGCCCCAGGACAGAGGCTTCAGGGTCTGCACTGGTGAGAGGGGATCTAAGTCACAGGACTCGTAACCCACCCTCTGCTACAGAAACCACATGCACTAACATAAGCTAATGAGTACAATTTTCCCCACAGTTGCTGAAGTTATTCAAAAACTAATAAGGGAATGGTCACAATGGAGCATCTATACCGGGTGCAGGCTCTACAGACACTTCCTATTATACTGTCAAATCAGGTAGTACTAAAGGAAATCTTAAGACTTGTGCTTGGATATGTCAGGTATCTTAGGCTTAATATGCAAGGACTGACTGGCCTTAGTATTTTAAAAAGCCTGCCAAACTCTTACTTTTTATGTTGGGCAGAATGAGTCTGGACTTTTATCTTCACATTAACACAGCTATTTTTGTAAAGAATTTACTCAAAATGTCAGCTACATTACATTCCACATCGGTGGAAGCAACAGACATTAGCTTAAGTTTTTGAAAGGCTTCTGAAGCTCTAACCTGTCACTGTCAAGTAGAAATAATTCTCCTAAAATGGGATTTTCCCTAAGTTGCTCTTTCTTTGTGGGGTTTGAGCTGAAAAACTGTGCATAATAATAATAATAATAATAATAATAATAATAATAATAATAATAATAACACAGTAACATGGAAACCTGATGTAACTGGCCAAAATGTTGATAAAAAAATGAATGACAGAATCAATGGACAAGAACTACTGCCAAATTAATGCGGACTACATTTGGCTACCACTAAAGGCACAAAATGGCCAGTATTAGTGGATCGAAAGTAATTATAATACTAGATTCTGGTAGTATGACAGCTCTCATTAAGGGACAGTTTATTTGCAAGAAAACCTATTCCTTTAAAACTATAGAGGTTGTATGCATTCATAGGGTAAAAATGATACTCTATAGCCCCAATGGCAATTGAGAAGAATGTGGCAAAGTTATACATTCCGTAACTGTAGCACCATACCGGTTACCCATGAGATGATTACTGGGAAGGACTTTTTTTCATTTTAAGGAACTGGAGAGTAAACATATTTATTATTATTATTATTATTATTACTATTTTTCAGTGTCAGTGGCTCAAACGGGGTCTACTTCAACAAAAAGAAAGTACATTTTCCGAAACTGAAATAAGTGATCCCAGTTCCACAAAGGTGTATTTCAACGAAAATGCATTTTCGCAAAACTCAGTAAAATGAATACAAACAACACCGAATAGTTGTCGCAGACTGCAGTACAGTGAGGATAAGGAAATATTCCCTCTTCCCCACTGTAGTGCGATCTTGGAGTTAGTATATATAAGTAGTGGGGGTGCAGGGAGGCTTATCTGCCTGCATGAATGCATTTGTGTTATTTTATTTTGTGTGTCTTTTTTGTTGGTATTCATTGTACTGAGTTTCGCAAAAGTTCATTTTCATTTAAACGCACTTTTGCGGAACTGGGATCACTTATTTCAGTTTCAGAGAAATGTTCTTTTGGTGAGTAAAAGTATGATAAGGTATCACAATCATGTTTGGTGCTGGAAGGCCGGAATGACATGATTTCTATTCCCACTTCCCGTATTTTCAATTTGCTGACACTACATTGTGGGGGGGGGGGGGGTCTGCAATCCCAAGAATTCTGTCCTTTGGAGGAGACATTAAAACATTTGCTTGAATTCTGGTAGATGTAAAAGATTCAATGGCACCTACTGAAAAGAGTAAGGCTTCTTTATATATATATATATATATATATATTATATATATATATATATATATATATAAAAATAGCTCTTATTTACAAAATATTTACAAATTTACAAATATTTACATATGTACCAATATATAAATATACAAATCTGTTTACACATATTCATAATTTCCTTTACAATCATGCTAAATTTATTAGTTTCCATAACTACCATCTGATTTTCCTTAACATTGTTGCTAAAATCCATTTACCATTAACATAATTTCATTTGTTCTTTCTTTCATTCATTCCATATAACCCTTCTTCTTTCTTCTTCTTCTTCTCTCGGCTTTTCCCGGTTAGGGGTCGCCACAGTGGATCACCTGTCCGCTCATGATTGGCAATGGAGTTTTACAGTGTCGAGTTGCCAGCCCGGCGCCCAACCTTCCACAGAAGGCAGACACACACATCCACTCACACCTAGGGCCAATTTAGAGTGTCCAATCCACCTGCAGCATGTCTTTGGGATGTGGGAGGAAACCAGAGCACCCGGAGGAAACCCACGCGACCACAGGGAGAACATGCAGACTCTGCACAGAAGGCACCACAGCCGAGGATCGAACCAGAGACCCTCTTGCTGTGAGGTGACAATGCTAACCACTGCACCACCGTGGCCGCCCATTCATTCCATATAACCTATTAACATAAAATATTTTTTTTATCTATTGTTTTAATATATTATTTACTTCTATTCTTATAATATCCATATGTAATCTTATTCATATTCATGTTTATTTTATCCACTTCTTTTATATTGTAAAAAAATTCTTTAGTTTTCCCCAGAACGTTTTTACTCATTTACATTTCAAAAACACATTCCATAGTTTCTTCTTCTTGACAATATAAACATATTCTATCACTTTTTATATAGAATATTTTGTTTTCCTGGGAATTTACCTATTACCAGTCTCCACAAAAACATCTTGACATTCTACTTTTTGATTGCACCATTTGCTTTTTATTTTATATGTTTATTGTCTTCATCTGTTACATTTTCCTGTGGTCTTGCATAGTAATGCTTTACCATTACAATCTTACAGCATACTTTTCTGTTTCAGATCATCAATTTTTATTTTCCACAAAAAATATTTTTCTTGGTAGCATTTAATTTCTTCATTTATACACTATTTTTCTCTTTTACTTTTTTTAACAATGCCCCCAAATTTATCATACTTATATTTATAGAGTTTTACTATTACTCTCTCATCGTTTTCATTTATCCACTGCAACACTTTGCAAATTGAATGAAGCAGCATATACCACTGGGTTAATTAACCCCAAACCTCCTACTTCTTTATTTACATACAAACTCTACTTTTTACTAGGTTTAATCTAGAACCTGATATAAATGAAAACATTACCTACAATAATTCCTTTTCAAATACTGCTGGCAATATAAATACACTTGCTAAGCATGCTATTTTGCCTAGCAGTACTGAATTTATCAAATAAACCTTTCTCTGAATGATAATTTATATTTTCTCCAGAAAATAAATGTTTACTTTATTTCTTCTACTGTTTTTAACTAAAACAACCGAAGTACCATATCCTGCTGGAAAAAAACGGACTGCCACATATAAAATAACCAATTTATTACGCGCTTTCATCCACAAATAAGTGAACTTCATCAGAACAACTTTCCAAAACCTTCCATCATATTTTTATAGTATACCATGTCAATCAATTAAATAATTAAAATAACTGAATAATTCAATTATATTAAAGCACAATGGGCTATAAGATAAACTTGCTTATGTACCTATAAAATTGCACTTGCACTTATTATAAACCTTTTTCAAAAACAATTAACTGCTAAAAAAAGACACAAATACAAATACATATCATTATACATACATATTTCCCCAACAACCCACCTATTTAAAAAGACAACAAATACCCTTAATTAACTAATCAAGACCTATGTTTCAAAACAGGTAAAACAGAGACATGATCATTAATCCCTGGTAACTTGGATGCATTTAATTTTAATTGCCACCTTGTGTCCCTTTCCTCCAATAATATTTGCACATCACCTCCCTTGAATTTATGTTAATTTGACCTAAAATACCAAAAATGGAACCTAGTGCCTGTAGGGCTAGATGTCAAATGTTTATACAATGCATTATTTTCACATTTTTTATTTATAGCATATACATGTTCGTAAATATGACATCTTAAAGCCCTATCCATTTTATCGATGCAGAACGCTGGACAATAGAGTCACTTAGCCAAACAGACCACCCTTTTAAACAAAATTACCACCCTTAAAAATACCCTACTTTTAATTGTATTTTCCAAAATCATAGACTCCACATCTAAAATATAGGAACATTGTTTACAAGACCCACATTTGCCAGTCTTCTTACCCTTACCTACATCAACTGATGTCATATTAGTAGGTCCCAAAAATCTAGCCTTAAAATTTAGCCCTATTTTATAAACAAAAGCGGAACCAGGACTCAGAGTCTCAAAGATATCAGGGTTCACGCTTAAAATGTTCCAATTCTTATTAAAATTTTTCTTGACCTTAATGAGGTGTGTACAATACTGTAAAATAACAGCTCTCTCAAATTTGCCCTTATCCAACACTTCTTTCTGGGTATTGAGGGGGCTACGCAATAGTGGTTTGTAAAGATAACCCAACTATGAAATAACCATTTTTTTAAATTCCTGTATAAGAATAACATATTACCAATTAAAGTCATTTCTGTACACACATGCTTATACGTAGACATTCATTCTTGCAGCTCTAATCATCTATCCTTTCACTATACTTTTTTCTGTTTAAAAGAATGACAACTGGAAAAGTCCAAGTAAGAATTACTAAAGGTGGGTTTCCTATATATGTCTGACCTAAAACCACTCTCTGTATGTTTAATGACAGTGACCAAAAAAACTAATACCCTCTAAACTACTATCATATTTAAATTTCAAAAAAGGGGTGGTCTGATGTAAATAATCCATAAAACACTCAATATGATGCTCTGCACCCTTCCACAAAATAAATATATCATCTAAAAACTTAAGGTAAAGGTGTATACTTTCCTTATATGGACAATTAAAGACAAAATAATTCTCCCAATCTAACAGCACCAAGTTTGCAAAAATTGGGGCACAAGAACCACCCATAAACACTCCTTTCATTTTTATTATCCAAAATCAGACTCATAAATTTAGTAATGAGGTTTACCCTATCATTATCAAAACCAGAGTATCGGGTAATACGGTTATAAAACATATCTAAACCCTGATCCTTGGGAATACGTGTATACAAATCAACTATAGCTAATGTCAAAAAAATTAAATGCTTAATTCAAATATCAGTTTTTAAATGACTCAAAAAGTCCCAATAATCAATCAACAAGTGATCCACCCTCGAACAGTTGGGTTTAAGCCATCTATCAATTACTACCCCGAAGGTGTATATTTTAGATCTACTCCCCAAAAGTACAGGGTGAAAGGGTGGATTCTCTACCAGCTTGTGTATTTTAGGAACCCCAAAGATGGTGGCCATAACAGGTTTTTCCACTCTTAGAAATCCATAAATAAACCTATCTATCCTCCAATCAATAAAATACTCCTCAATGTAGGAGTCAACCTATTGGTATGCAATATTAATTTTAAGAGAAACTGAGGAGTAAGTATCAGTATCCAACATAATATGATAACAGTCCAAAGTATTATATAGGACTATTCCTGCCCTTTTATCTGGCTGCATACCCTTATGGTCTTATCATTACTCAACCTTTGAAGAAGGCCATATTCTGCCTTATTCAAATTAAACCAAAGTTCCCTACGATTATAAAGCTGGACCTGTAACTGATAAAAATCTTCCATAATGGCTTCCTCAACTACAGATAAAATAGGGTGCAAAAGGGGATTAAAGGTGCCCCTTCTTCTAAGCTGGTTAACTGGATCAAGCCCTAAAGAAAAATCATCTTTGTTAAAATATAATGCCAGATTTAATTTTTTAAAGTAGAATATTGTCTCTATCAATGTGTCAATTAAATCACATATCTTGGGAGGGATAAACTTCATCCCCTTACTAAACAATGAAAAATGTTCCTTAGTAATGCTGTAATTAGTATAGTTTTATATATATATATATATATATATATATATATGAAACCCCTTATATGTATACACATACTTGTGAGTAACCATCACTTCAGTTTGTTTCATCTGGGCCTCTTGGGTCTCCCCTGATAATACTGATAATCCTGATACTGGCTCCCAAGTCCATTGGGTACCTTCCCCAATAGATGTACCCCCTCTGGTTCCAGTTGGAAAAATTTGAAGAGTGGTTTGTCTCGACTGCCCTTTATTCATAATCCTTACAGGCCTCTGTACACTATTATTTCCATCATGACTTAAATTTCCACCACAACTCTTATACTTGCTCCAGGGGTACACGTGCTTGTTCTTATATTGATTAGTATCTCTCCCTATCTTCCTACTCTTCTTAGTATGTAATTTAATATCCCTTTTACTTACAATACCAAAGTGTTTAGTGTTAAGTTTTGTGCAAACAATAAATCACCCATATATTCCCATCAATTTTCTCTGCTTCATTAAGCAACAAGTTAATTCGACTATAACTGTGCTTAATCAACAGTTTCATAAAATCAGAACCACATTTATCAAAAAACAGAGAAAATTCATTGACCACATCATCATTAATGTCTAACCCTAAGGGCATCCTGAAGAAACGCAGGCCCTTAGGCACAATCTATAATGCAGTACATCTATTAAGATGAGCATTATCATCTTGCATCAACTATCTTAAATAATTTTTTACTAAACAGTACATTAGGGTCTTTTAATGAGTCACAGACGGGTCTCTCTGGTCCATTACCAATATCACTGGCGCAGTCATTACTAAAAGTAAATACCTCAATAACAAAATATTCAGAATTATTCAGTCCGGCAGTCAACTTCTCAAATCCACCCTCAGGACTCTTTGCACCAGTACGTTCATGTCCAATATGTTGTTGATTATCAAGTAAAGCTTCACCATTATTTTTAGTACCTTTATTTGAAGCTCCAACAGCCACATAAGCCTTTTTGATTTTAGGTCTAGCCCTGTTACTATAAAACGTCTCAAAATCAGCATCAGTCACATTAGAAGCAGCTCAAATATAATTATTAGGTAAAACAGCATCTTTCTCTATCAACTGTACCCTAAAGGAACTCTCCAAGTCATCTAGATGAGAGCCCAACAGTATACTAGAATCCTTATTTAAAACTTCCTTCCCTTCTTTGCTCAAGACAACCGGAACTACTGAAGCCACCATGCTGGATGGCAGGATGATCATTTTTGTATGTAAACTGCCCTCAGGTTGGCTAAATAAATCAGAAAGTCGAGTTAACTCTTGCGTAACTATATACATTTCAGACTGCAGTCCTTGAAACTCCTCACAATTCACTGGGGAGAAAACCAAAGGAAAATTGTCCAAAGAATCCATTATCCAACAGGGTTATCAAGCAAGATAAAAGGCATTCCTTATAAATGTGGCAGTCCATTTTTTTACAGCAGGATGTGGTACTTTGGTTGTTTTAGTTTGGTTTTAGTTGGTACCATTCTATGGTGTTTTTTTCTGCTGTTTTTCCCATTAAATTCTACATACATCTTTACTCCCATATTTTATACCCAACACAGAAATTTCATTAATTGTAAAATATATACTCCCGATCTTTACATCACCTAAACCTTTACTTTTCTCTTTATGTACAGCCATCCATATCACCTTTAGATAGACACTCATTTGTTCAAATTATTAGTTCTTTTATCACAAATTTTTTTTTTTTGCAATTTATTATTTATTTATTTGATATTTGTTGACTGGATTAGTCCATCTGAACTTACACCTTTTTTCATCAGAGGCCCAGGGAGAAAAGCTGCAAAGTACAAATTATACAAGTAATGCAAAAATACACAGTTTAAATTTTACAAGTAATAAAGTCATAGTACAGTTTTAGGAAGTAATGTAAAATAAGTACAGTAAGAAATATGAACAATAACCTAAATAGGTGAACAATAATAGTAAAATATCCAAGAACTCTGCAAAACAGACAACCTACTTAGCACAGGATAGTAAGGTGGTTAGTTAGAAAAAGTGGCTGAATAGAATATGACAAAAATATTGAGGGTCTAGTATTAAATACGTAGAAGTAAAAATTATATGAGGCAGAGGAAGTGGGATGAAAAAGAAAGTAATAAGATAAAATTAGTATCATAATAAAGGGGGGAGGAATTCAAGAGGTATAGGGATTAGTCTATTATAATTATAATCTCAATTACCTAAATTATTATATCAATTATCTTTACCTCAATTATTATAATGTCATTTGCATATGTTAACAGAACTGGAATTCTCAACCCTTCAGGTGTTATATAACCACCTTCTTCATTTTGTAATTTACTTCACATACTATCACATGCATAACTAATGCAAAGAGTATACAACACATTGGAGATCCCTGTCTTACATCATTCTTCATATATGTACTATTGGCTTAGCCAGCCAACTGCATGTATTTTTACTTCTATTATTACTGCATGCTGACATACAAAATTTACTAACTTTCTCAATTATATTATATTCTTTCATTATTATCCATAAGATTTCATGTCCATTTGTGTCAAATGCCTTATTAAGGTCTCATATCATGATTTTTGCTTCTTCTTTTCTGCTCATAACATCATACATAATTTGTCTGTCATTAATAATTCTTGACAACCCTTCCCCTTTATACTATATTCCATATTAATTTATATTTTAGTTTCAAATCTTTTTTGTCTAGTTTCATAAAGATCTTTTTGTCATTATTATTCAATACTATTGGTCTCCAGTTTTTTTAATTCTCTTCTTTCTTCTTCCATATAAATTTAAGTATTGCACTGCATAATTCTTCATTTAACCATCCATTCAAAATCTTTAAAAGTATATTTTTTGCCAATCCTTTAAATTTTTATTCATTTCATACTCTATTCCATCTGGGCCTGCAGCCATATCTATAGTTACTTGTCCTAATACTTTAATTAGCTCATTTAAAGAAATCTCCTTTTCCGACTCTTTATTCTCTTTTTTCTGTTAGAACTTTTTTTTTGCTTTCCATGTTTTTTCAGCACCTTCATTTTTCTTTAAACATTTGTTGCACATACTGTACTACACCATATTCATAATATTTACGGAGTTCTTTCTATTTCTCCATTACACTACCATCTTTATTAATCTGCTTAAATAATTCAATATAAAAATATCTTTGCCTATATAACAACTCTTGTATTTTTCTTGATTTCTTTCATGTAATTCTTTTTCTTGGTTAATGTACTTTCTATCATTATATTCTAAATATTTCAATTCATCATTATATGTCTGTTTATATTCTTTCTTTCTCTACTTTTCTCACATCATATTACCACTATAAAAAAACATGTTTTTATATTTTTCCTTAGCTCATGAGCGCTGGATGAGTTGGAAACTCCTTGTGTTCTGGCTGAAGTGTGATTTTCAATCAGTCTGGAAATATATCGCTGATTGAGAAGTATATTTCTTGGCATTTTAACCTTTCAGATTTCTGCATTGTCTTAATTTTGCCTGACTGAATTATTTTTTTTTGCCTGACTGAATTATTCTACATATTTTCTGGTATTTTTTTCTGTTTCTCATCTGTCGTGAAAACTGCTTCCCCCCTATTCCTGTGGTGGAGTTTATATAAGTGGTCTAACAGCTTTTGTGTTATCTGATTGCTTCAAGGCTTGCTGATTTAAAAATAGTTTCCATTTTTAAATTCTTGCATATACTGTTGGAAACTCCTGGTGTTCTGGCTGAAGTGTGATTCTCAAACAATCTGGAAATATACTGCTGACTGATAAGTATATTTCTTGGCATTTTAACCTTTCATAGTTCTGCACTGTCTTAATTTTGCCTGACTGAATTATTTTTTGACTGACTGAATTATTTTATATATTTTCTGGTATTGTTTTCTGTTTCTCATCTGTCCTGAAACTGTTTTTCTCTCCCTACCACCTTATTCTTGTGGTGTTGTTATAGTTGGTGGCTTTGCAGTTGCCCGCCCCTACTATAAATTTGATCTGGGACACCCCTCCCAGTCTAGTGTTCACTCTACTTAATACAGAGAGAACATCTGAGAAGGCCAACCCACTCAGGTTCTTATCCTTGAATTATCTTCTGCTCCTCATTCCTCTCTCCTTGCACTTTACTAACAAAAAATTGCACTTTATTCATCTGCTTTTACTGTATTTGTTTCTTCCTACTTCATTTTTCTTTTGCCTCTTCTTAAAAGTACTCAATTGTATTTATTCTGCTGCATTTATTACTGCTTGGTAGTAGCCTGATTAATATCTAACTGTTATTATAAGCCTTTCGGTTTAAGCACTTGGACTTCACATCAGTTGTTTTACATTAAGAAGGTTTGTGGTCTGCACTGTTGTGGCGGGACAGGTAGCTTACATCCATCTAAGTTGGGAATTGCTGATTGAAGGCTCAGTGCCTGTTATTCTAAAAGTGTATTAGTTCTGGTTTAAGCACTTGGGCTTCAGGCCAGTTATTTTACATTAAGAAGGTGTGGTCTGCACTCTTGTGGGAGGAGAGGGTAGACTCTGCCCTTCTGAGCTGGGAATTTCTGGTTAAAGGCTTATTCTGCCTGTTTATTTGAACTGTTCTTTCTGAAATTGGTGCTCATTGTTTGCTGTAGCACAGACTAGATTCTGGCCTGCTGAATCTAGCTTTGTTTGTATAACTTGAGCACTAATCCAGGCCATCTTTTTGGAGAAGGTTCCCCTGCACCTTAGTTCAGGAGTGTGCAATTAGAACTTGTCTGATTGAAGCCTGCTGGAACAGGGCTCAGTTTTGAGCTTTTTTACTGGTTAACTGGGTAATTTGTTTAAATCAGTTTGCTCTTTTTCTATTGTTACATAAAAAAATGCTTTTTATTCATCTGCTTTTACTGTATTTGTGCTTCTTTCTACTTTATTACTTCATTTTGCTTTTGCTGCCTGTTCTTAAAAGTAATTAATCGAATTTATTCTGCTGCATTTATTACTGCTTGTTAGTAGCCTGATTAAATTGAACTGTTATTCTAAGCCTTTGGTTTAAGCACTTGGGCTTCAGACCAATTGTTTTACATTAAGAAGGTCTGTGGTCTGCACTGTTGTGGCAGGACAGGTAGCTTACATCCTTCTAAGTTGGGAGTTGCTGATTGAAGGCTTACTGTCTGTTATTCTAAAAGTGTATTAGTTCTGGTTTAAGCACTTGGGCTTCAGGCCAGTTATTTTACACTAAGAAGGTGTGGTCTGCACTCTTGTGGGAGGAGAGGGTAGATTATGCCCTACTGGGGTGGGAGTTTCTGGTTAAAAGCTTATTGTGCCTGCTTATTTGAACTGTTTCTTTCTGAAATTGGTACAGCTTGTTTGCTGTAGCACAGAATAGATTTATACCTGCTGAATCTAGCCTTGTTTGTATAACTTGAGCACTAATCCAGGCCATCTTTTTTTGGAGAAGGTTACCCTGCACCCTAGTGGCAGGAGTGTGCAGTTAGAACTTTGCCACTTAGCTAGCCAGTTTTTTAGTTTTAGCATTCAAATCTGTGTCTTTGAGCTCAGCACTTGATCAGAACTCATTGTAAGCACTACATAAGCTACAAATTACTACAGCACTCAACTTTCCTCACTTGTCCAGAGGAAAAGAGTTTTTAGTACTTAATAAATAAGCACCTCTCGAGGCATGTCTAAGGGTCAGCTCCCAGTGTTTTCTCCTGTCTACCTGATAAATCTGGGCATCTTGGGGCAATGCACCAATTGCCTCATGTACACAGACTAACCTCTCCCCCTACCACCAAACACTACAACCTATGAGAGATGCACTTATATATCCAAACTGGAAGCAAAGCTGTCTTCACCCAAGACTGGACTAAATAGTCAAGAGGAGAAGTTAAACACGTGCACCACACCACACTCATCACATAGTCCCTCAAAACCTACACCACCAAAGCACACACATAGAAACACAAAACACACATCTATATTGGTGGAGGCACTCAATAATAATCTGCTCAAGCAACAGAGACCTCCAAAGCAGAAATGCAAGCAACCACTACCCCCCAACACAACCCAAATGACACACAGTCCTCAGACTCAGTGTGCCACTCAACCACAGCCCATAAGGCAAAACAACGTACCCAACACACTAGTCATAGGTGACTTTATAGTCAAGCACACTGATGTCCCACTCACCACGCTAAACAAGGAGAAGGTTGCTGTCAGCTGTCTGTCAGGTGCCAGGATCTGCCACATAACCCACCCACTCAGGTAACTCCACAACAAGTACAAATAGGACTCTGTCCTTGTCCATGTTGGTGGAATAACCTGAGACGTAGCTCCCTGGACTACATGAAAAGAGACATGGAAGAGCTCTCCGATCTTGTAACCCAGGCAGGTATGACCCTAGCCCTGAGTAGCATCCTGCCTTCGCCCAGAATGATACCACAGCACAATGGCAAAATGACTGACCAACAATTGGCTAAGCTTCTGGTGTCATTCTAAGGGGATCCAGTATCTGTCTGCCTGGGATGATATGGTCGACAGACCACGATGCTTTGCCAGAGATGGCCTGCACCTGTCACCCCTGGGATTCCGGATACTGGCTAAGGCGCTTGCTGCCCCTATAGTGCCTTTTTTAGGCAGGGTTCAAATGACAAATTCACCACCGTAACAGGTACAAGCAAGCAAAACCTGAGGGTAATGCTAGAAATCTAAACCTCAAAATGCACTCCCGCAAGGCACTCCTTAAAATGGAAAACATCGATATCTGTGCAGTGACTGAGACCTGGTTCAAGGCTCCAGAGAGCACCCCTGCATTACCAGGCTATAACTCATACCACACTTTTCGGCCACCTAACCTGGACCGGAACACCAAAGGCGGAGGTGTGTCCATATTCAATAAGGATATCCACACCTCCAGGCTAGTTGCTCAGCATAATGCATCCAAGGTTACCCAAGTGCAACTAACTCTGGGCAAAACTGCAATCCAAATTGTAGACTGCTACAGATCCCCCACCATGCCCCAGGATTCCCACTCCTCTTTTCTTGATATACTGGAAAATATTAGGGTTCAACCAAACACCCTAATAATGGGCGATTTCAACTACCCCACCATTAACTGGGAAAACTACTCATGTACCAAATTCTTCACTCAACGCTTTCTGGAATTCATAAATTCCAATGCCCCAGATCAACTTATCCACACCCCCACCAGGGGCAACAATATCCTAGACCTAGTCATTACCAACATGAGTGACCGGTGTTGCGCACCTGAAGTCAACTCCTCTTTGGTCAGATCCGACCATAAGCTAATCACCCTAGATATCCACATCCAGCCCCCACCCCCCCATTAAGGAAATCACAGTAAAAAACTTCAACAAAGCCAACTTCACGCTTCTTAAGACAGAAGTGGCAAACTTCACGACACCCATGCAGATGGACAAAGTACAGTTGTGTACCTACCATAAATGTAGATGTTCAAGTGTATTCACTGTTGCAGCCATTACAATTGGGTTATCCTGCTGGCAGACTACCCGAGTTCCAAAGTCTAGGTCCAGCGTCGGTTGCTGTCACCTCCTCCCTGACATCAGTGTGCCAGGGGTATAAAAGATGCAGCCGACGCCATTTTCTTCAGTTTTTCTTGCCCCAGATGTCAGGTGCCCCTAAAAAGGTAGGCTAAATTATGCCAATAAGCATGCATACACAAAAAACAACTTTTCTTTCATCTACAAGCAAATACATCACATAGGTTGTATAGAATAGAGAAGTACAGATAAGTCCCAGCAAGGAAAAGGGGGATGGTGGGAGGGTAACCTGGACTGCAACAGTGAATACACTCGAACATATACATTTATGGTAGGTACACAACTGTACTATGTTCATCGTGTTTCACTGTTGCAGTCATTACAATTGGGTTGAATCCCAAAGCTAAGGTTGAGAGGCTGGCTAAATAGGATTAGGAGAGGCTATCAGGCCCTGCAGAACTGCAGTGGCAAAGCCTGCCCTGGATTTAGAGTAGAGAGGTAAGTGATAATGCTTTGTAAAAGTATGCACTGAACTCCAAGTTGCAGCCTCTAAGATGTCTTTGGTTGGTACTCCTCTGAGGAAGGCTGCTGAAGTGGCTACTGCTCTGGTTGAATGTGGCCTAATGCCCTTAGGCACTGATTTGCCATGCTGTGAATAGCAGAAACGAATGCAGTGGCCTATCCACTTTGAAACAGTCTGTTTTGAGATCGGCTTTCCTTGTGATCCTGCAGCATATGCCACTAGAAGTTGTTCAGTCTTTCTGAAAGCTTTGGTTCTGTCCAAGTAGAAGCGTAGCTGCCTGTGAATGTCCAAAGAATGCAGAAGTCTCTCACCCTTATTCTGTGGGTATGGGTAAAAGGTAGGCAAATGAATTGTTTGGTTAAGGGCCACACTTGACACTACCTTAGACATAAATGTAGGGTTTGTCCTTACAGAAACCCTGTCAGGATGGAAAATGATAAAAGGCTCCACAGCCAAGAGTGGCTTTAACTGTGAGACTCATCTAGCAGAGGTTATTGCTAGGAGCACAGCTGTTTTCCAGGATAAGAATTTTATATCAGCAGCAGAGGCTGGCTCAAATGGAGGCAGTGTGAGTTTTTCCAAGACATAGTTGAGGTCCCAAGCAGGTATTGGTGCTCTCCTTGGAGGTCTTATGTTTTTGGCCCCTCTGAGGTACTGCCTTAGCAATGGATGAGAAAAAATAGGTGGTTCTGTGTTGAAATGGCAGAGGCATGAATTTTAATTGATGAAAAGGAAAGGCCTTTCTCCAGCATCTCAGTTAAGTATTGCAAAATCTGAGGAATATTTGGAACAGTCGTGTCAATACCTAGTGCCTGGTTCCAAGCACAGAATCTCTTCCATTTTTCTGCATAAGATTTTCTGATGCTAGGCCTCCTGGCCTCCAAAATAACATCCATCACTGCTTTAGAGAGAGATGTGTCTTGAATGGCTACATTATCCGCCATGCTGCCAGGTTTAAGCTCCTGAGTTGGCTGTGCAGTATCTGACTGTCCTGTTGGGTTAATAAGTGAGGAATCTGAGGTAATGTCCAAGCTGGGCATTGAGACAAGCTCTTTAGGATTGGGTACCAGTGCTGGCAGGGCCAGTCTGGGGCAATCAGTATAATTTTTGGCTTCTCTAGACTGACCTTGAGGAGTACCTTGGGTAGGAGAGGCAGAGGAGGAAAGTCATAAACTGTTAGGTTTTTCCAGCTGAAAGATAGAGCATCCACTTTCCATGCTTGCTGGTGATAAGTCCTTGTACAGAATCTCTGTAGTTGGCAGTTGTAAGGGGAGGCAAATAGGTCTATGTCCGGTCATCCTCAGTTCCTTGTTATCATGCTGAAGACTTGTGGATCTAATTTCCACTCGTGGGGATCCATTAGGTTTCTGCTTAGTTCATCTGCCAGAGTATTTATCCTTCCTGGCAGGAATTGTGCTTGCAGATCTACTTGGTAAGTCAGTAATGTGTCCCACAAGTTCATGACTAGTCTGCAGAGGGGGTAGGAATGCATGCCCCCCTGCTTGTTTATGTACCACATGACTGTAGTATTGTCCGTCTTTATCAGTAGTTGTCCTGGATGAAGTTGATCCTTGAAGGCTGCCAGGCCATTCTGAACAGCTAGCATCTCTTTTTGATTGATATGTAGATGCATTTGACTTGCGGACCATGTGCCTTGAATACATCTTCCTGCCATATGGGCCCCCCAGGCATAATCTGATGCATCTGTTGTCAATGTCTGCCTGGCTGTGGGGAAGGTGAATGGCTGTCCCGTGTTGAGGTGACAGGCTTTTGCCCACCATCAAAACTCCTGTTGCAGGCAGGGAATGAGGGTAATTATTGTTTCCAGGCTGTGGCAATGTTGAGTCCAAACACTTTTCATATACCATTGAAGTTTCCTCATATGCAGTCTTGCATATGGAATTAGCAGTATGCAGGATGCCACGAAGCCCAAAGCCTGCAGAATTTTTCTTGCAGATAACTGGGTCTTTGTTGCCAACATTTTGAAATAAGTAGTCAGTTGTCTGTGTTTGTCTGGCATGAGATACACCATCTGGCCAGTTGCATTTAAGCTTGCACCCAGGAATATTATCTCTTGAGAGGGTACGAGCTTTGATTTCTTTTCATTTACTGTGTACCCTAGACCTGTTAGTAATCTTTTTACAAAAGCTAGGTGCTGTAGTAGGATGTCCTTGTTCTCTGCTTGAATAAGGCAGTCATCCAAGTAAGGATATACTTGTATTCCTCTTTGTCTTCAAATTGTAATTACTGGTGCCAGGCATTTTGTGAAGAGCCTGGGCACAGTAGATAAGCGAAAGGGCAGTGCAGAGAATTGGTAGTCCCTTGAGCCAGCTATGAATCTGAGGTATCTTCTGCATGACTGTCTGACTGGGACATGCAGGTATGCCTCTTTTAGGTCTAAAGTCACAAGCCAAGGCTTCTTGCCCAGCATGGGCAGAAGCTGCTGCAGAGTTAACATTTTGAATTTTGGAATATCCAGGAATGTGTTTAGGATAGACAGGTCCAGTATTGGTCTCCAGGCTTTGTCTTTTCTGAGTACCAAGAATAGCCTTGAGTAAAATCCTTGTCCCTGCTCTTGGTACTTGCTGAATGGCTCTCATGTCCATGAGGGATGAAACTTGCTTTTGTGCCTCTGCCCATTGATTGTGTGGCAGGTCTGGCATACCATTTGGCCTTGGCAGGGTGTGAAAGTGGAACCTGTAGAGCCTTGAGATACGATATTTAAGACCCATTTGTCCTGGGTGATCATGTGCCAATTTTGTGAAAAAAGTGCTAGTTTTCCCCCCAAAGGGGCTGCCAGAAAAAAAGTGCTTGGTGCTGGCAGGGGAAAATCACTGAGACTGTTTCCTGTATGGCTGTGATTTTTCCTCTCCGCTTTTGGAGGTAAAAGCACCCCATTGTTTAGGCCTGTATGAGCCTTGGGGCTGTGATCTACCTCTGGGGCGTCTGTATCTGCCTCTTTGTGGCCTGTCTGACACTGGAAAGGACCAATTCTTTGTAGGCCAGTTCCTGCTAAATCTGGGAGGCTGTACCTGTAAGAAATCCTTCACTATTTGCATGGATTTAGCTTTGTCCTCCATTTGCTTCAACACCTCTTCTGCTTTAACACCAAACAAGGTATCATGTTATAATGGAGCATCTAATAGCTTTGATTTAACATGATCGGGCAGATTCTGTTCTTTTAACCAAGCATGCCTCCTAATGACAGAACCTGTAACTGCGGCCCTGCAGGAGGCCTCTAAAGAATCAAAACCACATTGCAAAGTATGCTTTCCCACTTGTTCAGCTGCATGCAATAAATCCTGCATTTCTTTGTTTTCTGCACATTCTGAATTTGTCAACATTTTCTGTTTAAGCTGTGACATAAGATATTGCTGATATTTAAGCATATGAAACTGACAATTTAAAACTCTTACAGCCAAGGTAACAGAAGTATAAATCTTTTTCCCCCATCTGCCCAGGGCCCTTGAATCCCTATCAGAGGGGATAGGGTTTTTTGCAGTGGAAGCCTTAATCCCCTTGGGACCCTGAAAAATAGTTTCTGGGTCAGCAGCAGGGTTTTTGTAAATAAATTTATGAGAATCAGGAACCCTGTAGTATCTGTCTGGCTTAACAGGAGCTGGTGGTAAAGAGTCAGGAGGACTCTGAAAATACATCATCTACAATGTCTAAAACAGGAGGAATAGCAAGGGGCCTGTGCTAGGGTAATAAAAGGAAGTCTCTGAGCCTTTTTTCTTGGATTCTGAGTAATCTTGGCTCTCCCAAAGGAAATGCTCCCTCATAGTATGCAGTGTCTCCCAAAAGAATAATCCTCAGGAGGTGAGGCTGAAGGGATAAATTCTTCAGCATCAGAATCCTCATAGGGGGGAAGGGAATATTCCTGTTCAGAAGAGGAATCAGAAGAAATGGAAACCTGATCTGAAGTTTCATATTCTATCTCTTGCCTAGGCCTCTTATCAAGAGGGGGATGGGAACCCCTGATCAAAGTAATTAGGTCTTCGGCCATTTTTAGCATTTGCTTTTTAGGCATGGAGGCCTGTCCAGGAGAATGCTGTAGTTGTTTCTTTGCCTTTAGTGCTGCTTTAGTCCTTGCCTTTGAAGCTGAAGATGACTTTACATATAACTGTGTAGGCCTGAAAACACCCTCAGAAGCCGATGCCTGCTCAGCGGCTCCGGACCCATCTGAGGGAATAGTTTCCGAGTGTCCAATACCTTGAGATTCCAGTGGCCTAGTCGGCTCCACGTGGGAGTCGGAAGCGGACTGTGGCTCTGAGGTAGCGGGCGTCAGGGGCTGCGAAAGCGCCTCACTGAGAACCAGCGAACCGGCGACAGGCCTAATGGAAGCCTCGTTGTCGGTTTTGGACCTCGGATGCCTGTCCTTTTCTTTTTCTTTGCGCTTTTTATAAACTCCAGTAGTCGGCTGTTCTGATGGCATTACATAATTGAATCTTCTGCCAAAGTAATGAAATGCAAAATCGTACTGACACTTAATAGTGCGTTGGTTAAATCTAGCACAAAACCGACAACTAGCAACGTCGTGGTCAGGGCCTAGGCAAGGAATATAGTAAGAATGAAAATCCTTATGAGGTATTTGCTTCCCACAAGAAATACAATTATTAACTTTTTCTGACATCGGTCTGGAGCAAGAAAAAAAGTTTCCCCAACGGGGTACTTAGCTTTAATGAAGACTTTGGATTTGAAATTTGAATTTGAAAATCTCAGGAGTCAGCCGACCGGCACCTGCGAACTGCTTTTGCTTCGGGCACCGCACAGCTAGAAAGACTGAAGAAAATGGCGTTGGCTGCATCTTTTATACCCCTGGTGCACTGATGTCAGGGAAGAGGCGACAGCAACCAATGCCGGACCTAGACTTTGGAACTCGGGCCGACTGCAGGTAGCCTGCCAGCAGGATAACCCAATTGTAATGACTGCAACAGTGAAACACGATGAACATCAGAGGTACGACTGCTGAATCCTACACAAATGCACTTTATAAGCACTTACATGAGTGCATGGATCGTGCTATCCCTAACAGAACCAAGACGCTATCCTCCAAAAAAAGGAAGCCAGTCTGGTGGTTCCCTGCCATAAACAAACTCTACAACAGAAGAAAGAAACTGTTGCAAAAGACAGTAAAATCCCATGACTGGATGAGTTCCCTAGTCAGCCTCAGTAAGAAGCTGAGATCCCTTATAAGATCCTTCAAAGCTAGCTATGAAAACAAAATCGCCACTGATTCTAGGGACAACCACAAAGCATTCTATAGCTATGTCAAGAAACTCAATGGCAACACCCATATCTGCTTTGAGTTACAGCACAATATCATTAAATATACAGAACCAACTGATATTGCCAACATCCTGGCAGATAGGTTCAGTGCTAACTTTACCCCCCCTCACCCCCTAAAGGGCCCATCTCTATACTAGAAGAATGCAAAGGTCCTGTAATCACAGCTGCACAGGTAAAAACCACACTCTCCAAAGCCAAAAACACAGCATCCATGGGACCTGACAACAGCCTAGGCTGCGTTCCACACGAACTACAGAACGAACTGGCACCCCACCTAAGTACCGTGTTCAGTCATAGCCTCACGTCAGACTTTGTGCCCAATGAATGGCGCACAGAGACTGTTATCCCACTCAACAAAGGGGGAGCCACCACGGACCCCGAGAACTACCGCCCCATTAGCCTGACGAGCCTGGTCTGCAAGGCCATGGAATGTATCATCATGGAACTTATAAACAAAGGCATTGGTAATCTCCAAACTCTGGACCCCACCCAGTTCAGGTTTGTAAAAGGCAAATCATGTCTCCTAAACCTGACAGACTTCTTTGATGCAGTCACCAAAGCCGTAGACAAGGGTAAGGTGGTTCACACAGCCTATCTAGATCTCCCCAAGGCTTTTGACACCATCTCCCACTCAGAAATTATAGATAAACTCACTAAACTAGGTATAAATCCGTATGTCACAAGATGAGTTGCCAACTGGCTCACTGACCGAACCCACACTGTGAAAGTAGCAGACTCCAAATCCGACTTCAGACCAGTGACAAGTGGAGTACCACAGGGTTCAGTCCTGGGTCCTCTCCTGTTTGGTATCTACTTCTCTGAAGTACAGGCTAATACAAAAGGTCTTTGGCTAATGAAGTTTGCAGATGACTGCAAACTAGGAGCCATAATCGAAACTACTAAAGATGTAGACATCCTACAGAAGGTCCTCACTGAGACAGATGCCTGGTGTCAGAGCCATGGCCTCAAGTTCAATGCCAAAAAGTGCATTGTCATCCACTTTGGTAAAAACTCTGTACCCATGAACTACCACATAGGCAGCAGTCTACTTAACGCTGAATGTGTGATAAGAGACCTGGGGACCCAGGTGTACAGTAGTCTCTCCTATGATAATCACATCGCCACAGTAGTCAGGAAATCCTTCTACGTGGCACACCTCATCACAAAAAAGTTCTCATCTAGGAAAAAAAGAGGTCACTGTTCCCCTCTACTCGACACTCATTAGACCCATTATAGAGTACAATGCCCCTTTTGGAATGTACCTCACAAGACATCTGCAGCAGCTGGAAAGACCACAGAAGTACCTCACAAAGAGGATTACTGGCCTCAAACAGATGCCCTACACTGACCGTCTCAAAAAACTCCAGCTTTACTCCGTAGCATATTGCCTACTCCGAGGTGATCTCTGCCTAACATATAAAGCTATGTCAAACCCAGAGCTGTTGGACATGCTACACCTAAAGAAACCCCAATCCCTCTGAGCTACACGCTCTAGGGACCTAAACGTTGTCACCACAATAAACAAGACATGCTGAAGGGATAGCTTCCTGTCCCAAAGACTTCCCATACTCTGGAACAGGGTACCCATTTGTGTCAAGCAAAGTTCTTCATTAGCACTCTTCAAGAAAAATCTTGATAAGTGGATGGGAAATAGGAAATACACCCTGGGGATCACTTCTGTGGCTCTGCTCGACAGGGGCACAGGAAAATAAATTTATTGGGTGGCGTATGCCAGGGAACCTTGTTGGCTAGGCTTACTTAGGCCCTTGGGCCGATAGCCTAGTATCTACCTATGAGGCGAGGGCCTTTTTGGCAGTGAGACTGAGGAAATAGTTATGTCGATTTAGGGCACCTAGCCTTTGATGTTTTTGTTTGATATTGCTGTGGATATGAAGGTCAAAGGCTAGTTTGTCATAATGATAACACCTAGCAGTTTGGTACTAGGGACGACTTCTAGGATGGTATTGTTACACGAAGTAATTGTAAAAAGAGATTTGTCAATCGGGGTAGTTTCTGTGGGAGCAAATAATAAAAGTTTTGTTTTGTTGGGGTTAAGGGCGAGGTGATTCTGGGATATCCAATGCTCGGTAGAGGTGAATGCTTCACCTGTGTTGGCAGTGATGAAAGGGAAGGAAGAGTTTTGCCATTTAGAGGATTGCTGCCGGTTTTTGAGGTAGTTTGTAAACCACTGTAGGGTGGGGGAGATAGACTGAGATTGGAGAGTTTGCTGAGCAGTAGGGAGTGAGAAATGGTGTCAAATGCCTTTGATACATCGAGAAAGAGAGCTAAAACTAAGGACCCAGAGTCACGGGCTGTATTTACTGTGTCGAAGGAGATGAGGGCAGTGTTGGTGCTATGTCCAGGCCTAAAGCTATGCTGAGTGGGAGAAACCAGTTAGTATTTAACTAGATGATTTATGAGCTGTGTGTGGATGCACTTCTCTAATATTTTAGAGATAGAGGAAAGAATGGCAATAGGACGGAAGTTTGAGATGTCAGAGTTGTTGCCGCCTTTATGCAGAGGAATGACAAATGATTTTTTTCAGATATCTAGTATGCAGGATTCTTGAATGGACCTGTTAAGGAGTATGCTGATAGGGTAAGCTATGGAATGGACTGCTAGTTGGAGCCCACTGGCAATGTTGGGGCAACTAGCTGGAGTACATGACAATCATTATGAAACAAAACATAATAAACATTACATAGCTTTTAAAACAATAAAACTGAAAACATAAGTTAATACATAGATTGAAAACATGTAACAAGTTGTTACATCACTTAACTGAATGAAGCAGAGAAATAAAATAGTGGAACAGTCTAGGGATCTACAGATGAAAAATATATAAATATTATAATAAGCGTAAAGAATGGGGGGTTATGTACTGCCCTGGCAGGAGCAGATCCATGAGTGTCTTTTAGTTGTTTTTTGAAGCTATTTGTGTGAGAAATACTTTTTACATTGAAAGGGAGTTTGATCCAGGCTTGAGATACCGAGTATTTATATAGAAGTTTGCCAATGGTTTTATTGGGCTTGGATATATCCAGGAGATGTTGATCACAGCTTGGCAATGAACGATTTGGAGGATACTAGGATACTACAGAAAAGCGGGAGGGGCAGGTAGTGTTTTTTATTGAGGATGGAGTGCGTTATTTGAAGTTGTGATAAGAGTTGGGGGAATTCTAGCCACTGTAGGTTCTTTAGTGAAAGGCAGTGGTGAGAGGTGTAAGGTTGGTTTGTTGCAAATCTTGCAATCTTCTTATGTTTGTTCAAGCTTAGAGATTAAGGTAGACTGGAAGTTTGTTAGGATATGAGGGGCTTAAAGTAGGCTGGGTAGAAGGTATGCCTGTGCTAGAGAAAGTTTGGAGTCTTTAGTCAGGATTTTTTTGTTCCTGTAAAGTAGACCCAATTTTTGGTGTGTTTTTTTTTGATACAGTGCTGAATGTGAAGGCCAAATTTTAAATGATCGTCTATTATAGTACCAAAAGGAGCTTTGTGTGGAATTCAACTTTAATGACTGTGTTATTAGGAGATGAGATGGTAAAGGCTGACTGGTGATGAGAAAGATTTTGGAAGGAAAAGAAGTTTGGTTTTATTGGGAAAAAGTATGAGCTGGTTTTCAGTAAGCCATCTTTCAACATACAGGAATTAGTTTTGGGTAAGTGTGTGAAGATGAGAGAGACTGTCAGGAGATTAGTGCAGAGAGGAGCGTTTTCCAGATATCAGGGAGTGTAAATCTTGGATTGATCTACTGATTAGTATAGAAATTGGATAAGCATTAAATCAGCAGCGAGCTTAAGAAGGGGGGGGGGGGTAACTTATCAGCTGAAGGAGAACATGGTTTTAGTTTCTGGACGAGTGATTTTATTTATTTGTTTATTTATTTATTTATTTATTTTATTTTATTTTACATTTGTTTACCAGGATAGTCCGACTGGATACATGTCCATTTTCAGTGGAGGCCCGGGGAGAAAAGCTCCAAACACAACACACAGAAAAAATAATACAGGAAAATCATAATATCAATACATGTTGCAAACAGTTTACAGACTCTGTTCGGTCAAGCAAGTTATACATTTGACCATTATTAAACTTATAGTAGTATCTAAACTAACAATTATGTCACAGCTTGTATGTAGTATAAAGTACTGTTTGACACACAATTATAGAAACGAGCTAGTCAGGATTAGAATAAGGATATAACCAGTGTGTCTTAAAATGTCTGAGACTTTTTTTTAATTGAGTTAGTGAGGATACTAGAGTAAGGTCGGTAGGAAGGGCGTTCCAAGTTTTGCCGACAGAGTTGGCAAACGGAGTACCCAGCTGAGTTATTGGTTTTGAATGTTTGAACCAGCAGTCTGTTAGATGAGTGAATTGGCCTAAGGTTACTGTAGGGGCTAATGATGTTTTTAAGTGCAGGCGTATTTTCAGGTTGGTTGAGTACTTCATATGTCGCTATAAGCTGCTTGTACTGAAGTAGGCTAGGTAATTCAAGCCACCCTAGAAGATTTATGTTATGACAGTGGTGTGTCCTAAATGCCTTGCCTGTGGCAAATCTAGCAATGTGGTTATAACAGCTGGACAGCTTGCTAAGGTCGGACTTTTTCAGATTGGTGAATAAAGGGGAGGCATATAGAAGGGTATAGAGTACATGGGAATGGGCAATAGCAGTTCTAGCAAGTGGAGTAAGAAAAGGTTTAATCTTATAAAGGGAACCAAGTTTTTTAATAATTGTTTTGACAGTTTGGTTGACATGCATATCAAATTTAAGGTTATTATCTACTATAACACCTACGAGTTTAGTTTGGGCTTCTGGGGAGATAATGGTGCCGTTATTAGATTTAATGATAAAGAATAGTGCTGAGGTCCCACGAGTGGGGGGAAAAAGTAGCAGCTTTGTTTTGTTAGGGTTTAAAATCAGATGTAAATGTATTCTGGGACAATGTCATTAGTTTTGTTTGGGAGGTGGATGAGCAGATTAAAGTGGAGTCATCTGCATATTGAATGCAGGTTGCATCTGGGATGACAGAGTGGAGGTCATTAATAAAGATAGAGAAAAGAAGGGGTCCTAGCATAGAGCCCTGGGGGACTCCTAGGGTGATGGGTAGAAGGGAGGATAGTTTGCCCTGCCATAGGATGGCCTGTTGTCTACCACAGAGGTAGGATTGAAACCATTGGACAGTGTGGTTATCTAAGGAGAAGGCCTTCAAAGTATGGATGAGTTTTTGGTGGTTAACCATACTGAAGGCCTTGGAGAGATCAAGAAAGAGGGCTGAGGTTAGTTTGTTATTATTTCAGTTATGGTTTATGACAACAGAGAAGGGAAGGGAAGGAGGATTGAGGTAGTACTATGGAATGGCCTAAAGCCATTCTGAGAGCTAGCCAACAGATTGTTCTGGATAAGATAGCGCAGGAGTTGTTTATGGATGCAGTTCTCCATAATGTTAGCCAGGGGATAGCAGAATAGCTATGGGTCTGAAGTTTGACAGTTCAATGCACCTCAGTTATGGAGTGATACAACATGGGATATTTTCCATATGGAGGGGATGCTAGCTTCAGACATGGTTCTATTGATTAAGATGGAGATGAGGTATGCTATGGCATCTGTGGCTTTTTGTAGGTACTCTGCAGGGAGATGATCAGCAGATAGGGTGGTTGGCTTTAATTTCTTAATTAAGGCACAGATAAGTGACATAGGTACTGTCTGAAAGCTAAAGGAGAGTTGGGTACTGGGTATAGTGGCAGTTGAGTTAGAGCAACTGGGAGTTAGTTGACTAGCTAGGGGCTGGATAGTCTCTGTGAAGAAACTATTAAATGTGTTGGCAACATAAAGGGGTTGGAGTGGTGGTTTGACCTGGGTGAAGAAGTTTGTTTATTCCTGCTCAGAATTTTTGAGGTTTGTTTTGATGTTTCTGTTGAAGATGGCAGTAATTTTTTTTGGTCTAACGTAACAGATTTCTTTGTGTCATTCCTTAATTGCAGATATCTTAGTTGATCTAGTGGGGTTTTTGTGGCATGCCAAATGGCCCTTGTCTTGTTTCTAAGTAAGATTTTTAATTTGGTAACTTTTGAAAGCCACTGTGCAATTTTTGCTTTGGTTCTAATAGAGCGAGCAGGAGCGTGAGAGTCCAGGATGGCAAGGAAATTGGTATTAATGTATGCTACAGCTTCATCCAATGGTAAGTGTTTTAGGACTGACCAATTACATAATTTGAGTTCATTTTGGAAATTGGTGAGGTTAAAGTTCTTATTATTTCTTATAGTTTTGTAGATGGTCTGGAGGGAGTTATCAACCTTGTACTTAATTATGTAGGTAAGAAAGTAATCACTTAGGTCTTCAGGGAGGGTCCCTGACTTGTACATATGGGGATGGTTATTGATAAGTATCCGGTCTAGGATACTTTCTTTGTTATTGGGTTTGTCAATCCTGGTGGGGGAGGATATGATCTGTGTAAACCCATGTAGGAGATTCTGAGGAACAGGTGTTCCAGTGAATGTTGAAGTCTCCGAGAACAATGGTTTCTTGGGGATAAGTACTGGATAACCAATGTAGGATATCTTCTAGTGTGTTTGTGTTATTACCTGGGGGAATGTAGCCACAGATTATGTTTACTCATATGTTTTTGCTAATTTGCAATTTGGTTACAAGAATTTCTGCATTATTAACCTGGGGTGGTTGTAAGAAGTCCTCAGCAACATTCAGTGTAGTTTTATAAAATATAGCTACCCCAAAACCTCTCTTAGTATGATGGTCTTAGTATGATGGTCTAATCTGAGTATGTTGTACCCCGGTGGTAATACCTCATTATCTGTAGTTGCTGGTTTTAGTCAAGTTTCTGTTAGACATAATATATCAGGGGAATGAACTGCCAAAAGGGCATGCAGGTTATGGACCTTATTATTTATGCTTCTAATATTTAAGTGGCAGACTAGGAATGAATTAGGGGATCTAGTTGAAGGTATTATGTTAGGGGAATTACTAGTTTGGGAGCTAAAGTCAGCAAGGGAGGATGGGCCGGGGTTAGGGTGGATGTCAACATCCATTGTGAGGTTGTGTTGTAAGGTAACTATGAGTTTTAGGATTTTGATTATCAGCTTTTGATAGTGTTTGTTTTTGGGGCTGGTATATCTATATCTAATAGGTTGGTAGTTTTTAGGGGTTAAGGATTTAGTTGTGAGGGGAATTGTAAAGTTTTCCATGTTTGATACTACTGGGGTGGTAGTTTGGGTCTTTGGGTAGTAGAATCCTAGGTAATGCTGATTTTCATAGATGGTGAGGAGATATGAAATGAGCAGTAAAGGAAGGAGAGAGAGTAATAGCTTTGGCGATAACGTTGTGAATAGCTGAAACATTATGGTGGTAAAGTATTTAAGCAGTAATATATTAAGAAGATTAGGAAGTTTGCGGCAAGTAGGGGGAGTGCTATTAATTGGGTGGTTACAGTTGATTGGTCATAAAAGAGGGGAGTGGTTATATAACTATAAATTTAGCACTACTGGGGCGGGTAAGATTTGGGGGCAGGGTGGGGTACAGAGCGAGCCCGAGCGTAGCGGGGCTTTACCAAACCACAAGTTACCTGATGGCTGTATATACAATCTAAGTACTTTAATGTATAAAAATGACCTGTTTCTTTAGCATTAAACTGCTGGGTTAGAGTAGAGTAGCAATGGGACACAGGCTGTAAAGGAAAGGGGAAAGAGAGGTTGAGTGAACAGAAATGATCCCTGGAAAACCTTGAGGCAGCTTGCCAGAGCACTGTAGAAAAGTACAGTTTTGTACCTACCATAAATGTAGATGTCCGATAGGTATGCATCTGCAGTCATCACATATGGGTTGTCCTGCCTCAGGCAGCCCTTCGGTCGGCCGGATTCCAAAGTCTGGGTCCGGCGTCGGCTGATGTCGCCCCTTCCCTGACGTCAGAGCGCCTGGGGTATAAAAGCGTGAGCCGACGCCATCTTCCTCAGTTTTTCTTGCCCCAGATGCCAGGTGCCCTCTAAGGAAGGCTAAATTTGGAGAAATGCAATAAATTCCAAACATGCACAAAAATATATACATATATAAAAACAAATACACCATAATAGATAACCCCAGCTAGCTATGAGAGGGGAATGTACCCAAGGAATACCACAGAGGGGAAGGAGGGAGGATAAACCTGACTGCAGATGCATACATATCGGACATCTACATTTATGGTAGGTACAAAACTGTACTATGTCCTTCAAGGATGCATCTGCAGTCATCACATATGGGTAGAATACCATAGCCAATCTGGGGGTGGAGGATCTATGTAAAGGATGGTGTAGCTAAAATGCCCCGCAGGACTGCCGTAGCAAAGCCTGCTCTGGATCTGAAATATAAAGGTAAGTTGCAATGCTTGGAAAATGTATGCACGGAGCTCCATGTAGCAGCTTCTAAAATGTCCTTGGTAGCCACCCCTCCTAAGAAGGCTGTGGAGGTGGCTGTGGCTCTGGTCGAATGAGGTCTAATGTTAGCTGGCACAGTTTTTCCATGAAAGGAGTAACAGAAACGAATGCAATTCCCTATCCATTTTGAAATTGTCTGTTTTGAAATTGCTTTTCCTTATGCACCAGCAGCATATGCTACAAACAACTGGTCAGTTTTTCTGTAATTTTTTATTCTGTCCAAGTAGTAGCGCAACTGTCTGTGTATGTCCAGGATGTGCAGAAGCTTTTCCCCTTTGTTTTGTGGATTTGGAAAGAAGGTAGGCAGGTGAATAGCTTGGTTTAATGAGACCCTAGATACCACCTTAGGCATAAATGAAGGATTGGTTCTCAATGAGACTCTGTCTTGATGAAAAATAAGAAATGGCTGTACTGCCATGAGGGCCTGTAACTCAGATACTCTTCTTGCTGAGGTTATGGCCAGAAGGAAGGCAGTCTTCCAAGAGAGGAACTGTAGTTCTGCAGATGCTGCTGGTTCAAAGGGAGGCAGTGTTAGTTTTTCCAACACAAAGTTAAGGTCCCAAGTAGGCAGTGGTGGTTTCCTTGGAGGATTGATGTTTTTAATTCCTCTTAGAAACTGTCTTAGCAGAGGATGAGAGAAGACAGGTGGATCAGTATTGTACTCTGCTGAAATTGCTAAAAGCATGAATTTTAATGGAAGAGTAAGACAGGCCATTGTGGAGCATTTCTGCTAAATATTCCAGGATATGCGCCATGTTCATAACTGTTGCATCTAGGCCCTTTGAGGAGCTCCAGGTGTGAAATCTTTTCCATTTTGCTGAGTATGCCTTTTGTGTGGAAGGCCTGCGAGCTTCCATGATGATATCCTTCACTCTCTTGGATAGCTTATCCTGGTGATGAGTCAAGGTATTTTCCAGGCAGCTAGCTGTAATGTTTTCAGGTTGGAATGCAGAGTTTTGTAATTGTGCTGTGTCAGGAGAAGTGGCCATTGTGGCAGAAGCCATGGTTTTGTCTGTGCCATGCTCTTTAGCAATGGGTACCAGTGCTGTCTTGGCCAGTCCGGAGCTATCAGAATCACTCTTGGCTGCTCTGCCCTGATCTTCAGTAAGACCTTGGTCATTAATGGAAGAGGTGGGAATGCATACACTGTTAGAGCTCTCCAGCTGAAAGAGAGGGCGTCCACTTTCCATGCTTGTGGGTGGTATGTCCTTGTGCAGAATTTGTCCAGCTGATGATTGTGTGGGGAGGCAAAGAGGTCTATGTCCGGTCTCCCCCATGATTGTGTTATCTGATGGAAGATGTCTGGGTGCAGCATCCATTCGTGTGCATCCATGATGTTCCTGCTTAAGCTGTCCGCCAGTATATTGTCCTTTCCTGGTACAAACTGGGATTGCAGCTGTATTTTGAGAGTCAGGGAAAGTTCCCATAGATTCACTGCCAGTCTGCAAAGAGGGTAGGAATAGGTGCCTCCTTGCTTGTTTATGTACCACATAACTGTAGTGTTGTCTGTCCTTATTAGCAGGTGGCCCTGATGTAGAAATAACTTGAAGGCCTCGATTGCATGTATCACTGCCAGCATTTCCTTTTGGTTTATGTGCATGCGTAGCTCTTTTTGTGACCATAGTCCTTGAATGCATCTTCCTTCCATGTGCGCCCCCCATCCGTGGTCTGAAGCGTCCATTGTAATGGTTTGGCTGGCTATTGGTTTGCTGAAGGGCAAACCCCTGTTTGACTGGCTTGCTTGAGCCCACCACAGAAATTCCCTTTGAAGGCATGGGATGAGTAGTATCAAAGTTTCCAAGCTGTGACTGTGCTGAGTCCATAAACTCCTTAGGTAACATTGGAGTTTCCTCATATGTAGCCTTGCTTGAGGAATCAGAATAATGCAAGAAGCCATGTAACCCAGGGCCTGCAGGATTTTTCTTGCAGTCAGCTGAGTTTGTCTTGACAGGTTTTTGAAGTAATCCGGTAGTTGGTTTTGTTTTTCTTCTGTGAGGATTGCCATTTGGGTGGTTGTGTCTAGATCCGCAGCCAGAAAAGTTATTCTTTGGGATGGTACAAGTCTTGACTTGTGAATGTTGACTGTATATCCCAAGGCCTGGAGAAGATAGATGGCATAATTCAAGTGTTTTACCACAATTTGTTGGCTGTCCGCTTGTATAAGGCAGTCGTCCAGATACGGGTATATTTGCATCCTCTGAAGTCTGCAGTGTGCAATTACTGATGCCAGGCATTTCGTCAATACTCTGGGCGCAGTAGATAAGCCAAAGGGCAATGCTGAGAATTGATAATGCTCTGAACCTGCAAGAAATCTGAGGTGTCTTCTGCAGCTTTGTCTGATAGGGACATGCAGGTATGCCTCCTTGAGGTCCAGAGTTACCAGCCAAGACCCCTTGCCCAGCATGGGAAGGAGTTGCTGTAGAGTCAGCATTTTGAATTTTGGCACAACGAGATAAGTATTTAGTGCGGACAAGTCTAGAATAGGCCTCCATTGCTTTTCTTTTCTTGGAACAAGGAAGAGTCTGGAATAAAATCCTTGACCTTGTTCTGAGAGAGGAACCTTTCTATTGCTTTCATTTTTCATTAAGTTGGAGATTTGTTTCAAAGCCTCTGCCCTTTGATTTGGTGGCAGGTCTGGCATTCCTTTTCTTTTCGGTAATGTGTGGAAATGGAAGCTGTATCCTTTGTCTATTATTTGTAGTGTCCATTTGTCCCTTGTAATAATGTGCCAATTTTCTGAAAATAAGGAAAGCTTTCCGCCCAAAGGTGCTTCCAATTGAGCCCTGGTTGGCGGAGTCAAAGTAAAGTCATTGAGTCTGTCCTTGTGCAGCAGTTGTAGGCCCTGCACTACTTCTCTGGTTGGGATGCTGCCATTGACGTCCTCTGTAGGAGCTTCTAGCTTGCCCTTTACCTCTGGCACGCCTGTTCTTGCCTCTCTGAAATCTGTCTGTGTCTGGAAAGGACCAGTTCTTGGAAGGCCAATTTCTGCTGAATCTTGGTGGTTGGGCTTGCATAAAATCTTTGACTGTTTGTACAGATTTTGCCTTTTCTTCAAATTTCTTTAAGACCTCCTGAGCAGTGGAGCCAAATAACTTTTGCTTTTCCAGTGGAGCATCCAGAAGCTTTGCTTTAACATGGTCTGGCAGAGATTGTTCCTTCAGCCAAGCATGCCTACATATGACTGCACCTGTCATAGCTGACCTACATGAAGCTTCCAATGCATCATAACCACACTGCAAGAAATGGTTGCTAACCTGTTGAGAGTTATGTACCAGATCCTGAAGAGATTTACGATCTAGGGGTTCAGATGAAGACAACTTTTTATGCAATTCATCTAACAAATATTCTTGGTACTGTATCATATGAAATTGACAGTTTAAAGCCCTCATAGAAAGGGTAGCAGAAGTATACACTTTTTTACCCCATCGCTCTAAAGCCCTGGACTCCCTTTCAGAGGGGAGTGGATTTTTTGTAGTGACAGCTGCAACCCCTTTAGGGCCCTGGGAGATAGTTTCTGGATCAGCAGAGTGGGCCTTGTAAAGGAAAAGGTGTGATTCCGGGACCCTGTAGTACCTATCGGGTTTGGCAGGAGCTGGAGGGAGAGTGTCAGGGGTTGTGCTAGATTCAGAGTACACATCATCAATGACATTCAAAACAGGGGGAATAGCCAAAGGTCTATGCTGAGGCAAATGCAAGAAGGTCCTTAATCTCTTCCTGGAATCAGAGAATTCCTGGCCCTGCCATTGGAAATGCTCCCTCATAGTGTGCAGAGTTTCCCCAAAAGACAGTTCTTCAGGAGGGGAGGCCGAAGGGATAGATTCCTCTGCATCTGAATCCTCGTAGGCCGGAAAAGCCTCCTCCTGGTAGTCCGAGAGAGCAGAGCCATCAGAGGCCTCATTTGAGGAGAGGGGATCAGAGGGCTCAACCCTGGGCCTTTTTTCTGTAGAAGGTTGAGAGCCCCTGTCCGGATGAGGCTGAGAGCCCCTAATTAATGAAATAAGGTCCTCTGCTAGACTAAGGATCTGAGAACCTGTAGTGGGTCCATGAGGGATAATCCTGAGAGGCATAGATTTTGAGTGTTTAGCAGCTTTAGCCCTAGAGAATGCCTTAATAGACATGGATGCAGGAGGCCTGGCTGCACCACGTGCTGGTGTAGTTTTGTCTAAGGGAATGGTGTCGGAAAGTTCCTGGACACCAGATTCCAAAGGAGATTCAACAACTGATGCAGTAGTGGCCTCCGGGGCCGAGGTTGTTGGTTGTACGGTTTCGGTGGACGGTAGTACCAAGGACTCGGTTTCAGCCGAGACCGAGTCACTCGCGGTAGGCCTGGCCGTGGTTTCAGCCGAAACCGCGGACCGCGTGTGTCGGTCCTTGTCCTTCCGTTTCGGTATTAAATGTGAAGTCGGAGTCTCCAACGGCATTTTGTAAGCAAAACTAGCCCCAAAAAATTCCTCTGCAAACTCCGACCGACGTCTTAGAGTGCGTCGGTTGAAGGAAGCACAGGCGGAACAGGCAGAGACGTCGTGGTCTGGGCCTAGGCAAGGTAGGCAGTAAGAGTGGAAATCCTTATGAGGTATTTGTTTCCCACAAGTTAAGCAATTGTTAATTTTATCTGACATCGGCTGAGGCAAGAAAGAGTCCCCAATGGGGTACTTAGCTTTTGAAGTCTTCGGTTTAGCTGAATTACAGGAGCTGGCCGACCGGCACTTGCGAACTGCTTCTGCTTCGGGCACCACGCGGCAAGAAAGACTGAGGAAGATGGCGTCGGCTGAAGCTTTTATACCCCAGGTGCTCTGACGTCGGGGAAGGGGCGACATCAGCTGACGCCGGACCCAGACTTTGGAATCCGGCCAACCGAAGGGCTGCCTGAGGCAGGACAACCCATATGTGATGACTGCAGATGCATCCTTGAAGGACATGAATCAGTTAAAGTGCGCCTCAAGACAGTAGAGCAGTTAAGAGTAGGTAATTCCTAGAGGTAAGAAATGTACGCATGTAATAGTAACCTAACACATGCTGCTTTATTAGGTCTGTATAGTTATGCAGCTCTTGATATTAGTAGTTGCTAAAAAGAGAGAAGAATGGAGGGAGAAAGTTCAAGGGAAAGGGTACGGGAGTCCAACACTATTTGATTGAGTGAGTGAGCGAGCCACCAGACAAATAAGCACTAAAGTGTTTCACTATAGAAACTTGCCTAGTACAGCAGGAAGATTAATGAAACTAATAGGTCCCCTGCAGGTGAGATGAACGCTTGTATTTTTTCCCACGAGGAAGCTGCACAGGGGTGAGAGATCCAGTTAAGCAGGTTACTCGGGTGTACTCACTGGGAAAAATGTGAACAGCAGTCGGGGAGCAGAGGAAATTCCCTTCATAAGAATGAAAAGGCTGTTTGAAAATCTTATGTAGGCAGTAAGAACTGGCTTAAGTGAAAAGGGGGTTTTGTCAGTTGGTGGAGGGGGTGGAGTAGGGGGTTGGTATTGGGGTCTATTATGGTTAGTTTGCAGCTGGAGTCTGTAAAGTAGCAATTGAGAAGGGTGGCAGTTTCTTCTGCAGAATTATTTGGATAGGGATTTGGTGTTGTGGGACTTCCAGGGTGAAGCATTTTACTGATAGTACTTCAGAGTTTTTTGGGATTGGAGTAGCGGTTAGTGTGGGCATTATGGTAAAAGTTTTTCTTGTCATTGTTAATTTGTTTTTTGGTGAGGTTTCCAAGTTATTTCTAGTTTTGAAGATTTAGTTATTAGCCAGGATTTCAAAGCACTATCTCTTTTTATGCATTAGAAAGTGAGTATGCCAGGGAATAAAGTTTGAATTTATCCTAAAGTTGCTAGGGAGTTGAATATCTAGAAATGTGGTTGAATTTGAGTACTGTGTTATGATGGGGAAGGTGCAGTAGTCAGGACCAATTCATGGAAGAGAGTCTATGATTAAATGTAACAGGCTATGGAGTTGAGAATATCTAGAAAGAAGTGATTGAATCTGAGTACTGTGTTATGAAGGGGAAGGTACAGTAGGCAGGTCCAACTGATGGAAGAGAGTCTATGATTAAATGTAATAGGGTTAAAACCAGAGAGGTTACGACAATCTTTGTATATGTGAGACCTGTTTAGCTGGAGAGAGTATCTATGGATGCAGGTGGGTAGATGGTCACTTAAGGTATCAGGTACTGTAAAGGGATTGCGATAGAGGTTTAGATCTGATGTCAGGATCCAGTCAAGGACAGAACTGTTATTGGAATGTTGATTAATATGCATTTGGACTGAGGTAAGCTAAAAGAAGCCGTGAAGATTAATGCTGAGGTTTGGTGAACTGGAAGTTAGAGTTTTCCAGTCTATATTTACATCACTGAGGATGATTGTTTCACAGTTTATGTTGTGTGAGATTCCATGACAGGATGTGTTCAAGAATGGGGATGTTTTTACCTGAAGGGGTATAAATGGAAGCAATTACAAATTTTTTTATAGGTATTTAAATAATAATTTAGAATCAAGAGTTCTACAGGGTGAAAGTGTGGGAGTGGAATAGATAAGGGGGAGATGTTAAGTTGTTCAGAATAGAGTCCAGCAATGCCTTCTCCTTTTTTGGGATTCTGTCTAGGTAGAAGATGTTATATCTGGGTAGTAGTACTTCAATATTTGAGATGTGTGGTTTTAGCCACGTTTCAGTTAAAGTTAAGATATCTGGAGTATGATGGGCTATCTAAGAATGGAGTTCAGCAGTTTTGTTAAGAATGCTCTGTATGCTCATAGAGAGGTTACGTTTTTAGAGGTGGAAGAGGAGGGGGGAGGGGTATGTAGGGAGAGGTGGTTGAAGGGTGGTTGCGCCAAGGTGGAAAATATTTCTGTCAATCACATCAATATACAGAAACTGCAGATCTACTTCACCAAGTGAATTGAATTTGCCTAAATTCCCAGTAATTTTCAACTGAAATTATTTGTTACTTTGCTTTTATGCATTTTGTGCTTTCCAAACCAATCCTGGACAAGCTAGGCTGTTAAAAATGGTAGCTGGAAGGTCTAACACAGACAAATGACTGGTGCCAAAGCCACTGCTTTAAAGTCGGTGCCATGAAATACATAACAGTACCTTTTAGGAAGTCAGCCACCCAGGGAAACAACCTCATTGATAAAAATACCCCTAAAAAAGACACAGTAAGTAAGGATTTAGGGACTCATGTAGACAGTAAACCTGGCTTTCAACCAACATGTTTCTAAAGTAGTAAGAAAATCATTCCATGTCACTCAACTTACAAGTAAATGTATGGCATCTAGATCTAGGGAAGTCATCATGTCAATGTACTCAGCCCTCATCGCACCCATCGAATATAATACCACCCTCGGAATGTATCTGACAAGGCACATCCGATGAAGTTTCTGTCATAAAGAATACATGGTCTAAACACAATCTCCTACGCAGAATGCTTCAAACTCCTATATCTATTCTCTGTTTCCTATAGACTGCGGAGAGGTGATTTATGCTTGTCATACAAGGCATCCCTGGATCGCTCTCTAATTGACATTTTGCATATACACAACATGAACAACACCAAAACTACTACATCTAAGGACTTACACTTTGCTTATGACTTAAACAGGATATGTTGAGGGACAGGTATGTACCAAAGAAAACCCCATTCTCTGGAATAGGCTTCACATCCATGTTAAGCAGAGACCTTCCTTAACCCAATTCAAACGCAATGTAGACAAGTGGATGACAAATCAGAAATTCACCCCTGGCCTGACACCTATGTCTTTGAAGGACAGAGCAAGCCATTATGTCATGGCCTAACAAACAACCCTTAAAATAACCTCTAAGGCACAATAACTCGTGGGATACATTAGGGATGTCTGGCTAGGCTTATAAAGGTCCAAGTGGATGTTAGCCTAGTATACACCTATGACCCTGTAAGTCTACTGCAATGAATTGTGGCATATTTGTACAGTACTTAAACATATGTAGCACAGACAAATTGACATCTTTGAATCACGCTATTGCACTTTGGTGCATCTCCTCTCCCAGGCATAAACTGTGCTGAACTGCACTTTAAGGCTCACAGCACGGGTACGTGTGCATGCTTCTAGTATTTCTCATCTAAAGTTAAGTACACTATTCCTTTTGGGAATATACATGTTATGTTAACAGTTAAATAAAGTGTAATGTACCTAATCCAGCTGGATCCATCAGGCAATACACACCTTATCACTTATTAACAGCCATCAAATAATCATCAACTCCACTTTTTCGCCATTTTCTACATGGGGTTGGGGTATAGTGCGAACTGTTGGCATCTCTATTCAATACCACTCTCCTACCTTTGTCGACACTTATGCCAATCCATCCAGCTCTTTGCTGGATGCCCTTGTTTCCTCTTGCTTCTTCCTGTCTGTCCCAAATCTTCTTCACCAGACTATCTTTCTGGTTTTCTACACATTGGCCCAAACCACTGTAATCTGTTCTCTCTGACCTTTTCTGCAATCACAGCTACTTTAGCTTCTACTCTTATGTACTCATGTCTTTATCTGTCCTACAGCATGCGCCCTAGCATCTTTCTCAGGCACTTAATCTCCATCACTTCTAGTGTCTTGAACTGCTCTGCCTTTACTGCCCAGTTTCTGTACCACACAGCAGTACCAGTCACACCATTGTTTTGTACACCTTACTTTTCAGCTTCTTTGGCATTCTTCAGTCATACACTATAACTATGTCTGACACTCTGTGCCAGATGGTTTCAGCTCCTCTGATTCTAGCTTTGACCTCCTCATTTAGACTTCTCTTCTCCTCAACCACACCTCCTAGATATATGAAGCTGTTCCATTTCCACTATTTTCCCTTCTATCTCAATTGTTTCTTCTGATTCTCCACATTTGCTGCCAATACCTCTACCTTATCTGCACTCAGTTTCATCCCATGTATCTTCAGTTATGCATTCCATTCCCACATCCTTTGCTGAAGTCCTTGCTCAGAGTCTGCCCACAGTGCCACATTATCTGCATACAGCAACTTTGTTGATCTGACCCCTCCGACCTGTTTGTTGATGTAGTCCATCACCAGTATGAGTGACACTGGCTGAGAGCTTAACCCTGGTGCACACCCACTCCCACTGGGAACCCCTCTGTGAGAGTGAAAACTGTTTGTACTTGAGTCACTGGGACCTTGTACAGAGCCTGCACTCATTCTACCAATGTTTCTAGATCTTTGAACCATTCCAGGACTATTCAAATCAGCTTTCTTGACCTTGTGATGTGCTTTCTCCAAGTCTAGGAATACTCAGTTGTACTTTTTCCTTATTTCAACCTTCTTCTCTACCATCTGTCTCAATGCAAACAATGGGCCAGTTGTGCTGCATCCTCATCTAAATCTGAACTGCTCATCTCTCCTCTTACTTTCTACTACTCTGTGTATTCATTTGCCTATCACCCTTTCCAGAAATTTACCTCAGTGTAATAGGAGTTTGACACTTCTATAATGCCCACAGTTGTGAATGTACCCTTTGCTCTTGAACACTGGCACTCGTATGCTTATTCCCTGGTCACCCGGGATATGCCTTTCTCTCCATACTGCTATGACTAACCTCAGAAGCCATTTCTGTCTTATCTTACCCAGCATCTTTATCATACCTGCTGTGACCTCATCTGAGCCTGCTGCTTTCCCTGACTTCATTTTCCTTAGTGCTTTTCTTACTTTTTCTATGGTGGCCTCCTCTTCTTCTTTCATTATAGGCTGTGTCTGGGGCATTACAGCTTCAGTGGGATTTTCTTTATTCAGAAGCTGCTGGAACTACTCCATTTTGTCTTTGATGTCCTGATGACTAGTGATCAGGTTGTTGCTGGTATCTCTTATGAAGGGTGTCTAATGACAATCTTCTTTATCTTTCTGTCTTTCCCCTTGCAATCGGATAGAGTTTCTTTGTGCACTCTACCAAGTCACTTTCCAGAAACTGGTAGAGTGCCTCTGGTGCCTTGTTCTTAGCTACTGCAACTGCTCTCCTAACCTCTTTGTTAGCCAGTCAGTACCCCTTCATAATCTGGTCCATATTTTGTATTTCCTACTTCTTTCCTGCACTCCTTTCTTTTGATAACTCCCTAGACCTCTGCTTTCCACTACCAAATTTCCTGATGTACCTTATTTTCATACACGGCTCAGCTGCATATCTGTTCTGAAGTCCTCACACATGCCTTTTGGAGGCGCTGACATTCTTCTTCAGTTCCACCTATGTCCTCTTCATCCTGAGGCACTATAAACCCGAGTAATTCATTGACCTGCTGTGCTTTCTCTCCAGTCATCTTCCAGGTCTTCAGCCTGGTCTCTGTTAACCTCATAGCATTCTCTGGCCACTGCTTGCAGGTGATTGTGGTAAGCAGTGGTTTATGCTGTGGGTCAACTGTTTCATTATGGATAACTTTGCAATCACTAATTCTATCCCATTGCCCTTTCCTTACTACAAGGAAGTCTACCGGATTCGCATGTTGACCACTCTTGTATGTCACCATGTGACTGTCTCTCTTGCTGAACCATGTGCTGGATGGCACAGTGGTTTGCATTGTCACCTCACAGCAAGAGGCTCTCCGGTTCGATTCTCAGCTGGGGTGCCTTCTGTGTGGAGTCTGCATGCCCTCCATGCATTTGTGTGGGTTTCCTCCAGGTGCTCTGGTTTCCTCCCACATTACAAAGACATGCATCTGGAGCATTTCTTCCTGGGTCTCCACCGAAAATTGGGTCGTTCCAAGTCAGACTTTCCCAGTAAACAAAAGTTAAAAAAATAAACAATCCATTTGCTAGACAGAAGTCTAGAATGGCTTCTCCCTCTTTATTCCTGTTTCCCCACCCATGTGGACACAAGCAGTCCTCATATACTGTTCTGTCTGCCCGATATGTGCATTCAGGTCACACTTTACAAACACCAATTTATGCTGCCCTGCTTTATCTAGCAGATCCTGCAACCGCTGTTTGAATGCACTCTTTTCTTCTCTATAACAACCCTGCTGTGAGACATAGGCTGGAATTATGAATACTGCCTATCATTACACTGGAGTTTGAGTGCCATGAGTAATTCTGATGACAGACTGTCTTCTGAAGCAGCTCCCTCATCACAATCCCACACAATTTCTAGATTGTCCTAATCCTGAGTAGTAGACTGTAAATTCCAAGCCAAGTTGTTTGCTACCCTGCCCTTACATCTTGTCTTCTGGATACATAGGCTGTCCAGCTTCCGCCTTACCATCTTGTCATCCACTTACAAGCTGCAGACTTTCAGATAACCTACACTGAGTGCAGCTAGTCTTAGTTCATGTTTAGCAGGTTTATTTGTTTTATGTCCATTTTTGCTCAACACAGCTATCCCAGGTAACCCAGAGTGGGCAATTGGACACCAGATGGCCAGTAACTTAATGACTCAGGGCTGCTGGGCTTTACGGCAAGCACACTGGCCAATAAGGGCACACACACCCCTCACTTGAGTAGGTTGGGTCTTCAATTCACTCATTACTGGCAAATACCCATGACATTAGTCAAGAAGACCAAAATCACCTACACCCATATTTTATGGTGTCAATTGGCTAGAACTCCGTGATCTGTATTATCTATCTTGAGGATACTACGCACCACAGCAGATGCCTAAAGTGGTTGTTCTATACAGCTCTTCCCCTACAGGGCACTGCTACTGCCCACAACTCCATTCTTGGGTAACTTTGAAATGGGAACACTCAATATGTCTTTGGAAGGAGGGAGAAACCCTGGAGAGAGACAGAGAGAACACGCAAACTCCATACAAGCATTGGCCGTAGGTCAGGACTGACCCATAAACCTTGTGCATGGAGGCAAAGACATTAATCATTATGCTTACTGCTCTCTCCATGTACAAGTGACTTACAACAAATGGGATAATAAAATTAAAACACTTTATTCCTTAAATGGTTTGACATCATAAAATATTATAGCCAGCACAAGTTATAAGGCATTCTGTCATGCCTTCTTACATTAGAGCCATAATGACATTCTGGCAGCATTGGCATTACAGGCCTGCCCATACCAAAGTAAACAGTGAAAGACATGTCCAATTGTTAGACTGCTCATGACTTTTCCTTCGCAAAGAAAGAGAAGCTCTGAGAAGGAGACCATGATTCTTCGCTACCTGCTGTAGAAGTCATACGTGCACAGCCTGAAACAGACAGGAGATGGCACAGAGTGGAAGATGGTGGACATCTGGCAGGAGTTGGGGGGCTACCCGTCATCCTTGACAAGGACCCCCTATACAAGGCAGCAGTGTCAGCACTGGTATGACCTGCAAACGGAGGACCAGATGGCCCAGTGGATATTGCAGGTTCAGAAGGGAAGGTCAGACTTCTATAGTAAGCATTTTTCCTTTTCTCTTTATGTTACTAGGGTACCAAATATCTGATGATAACCACATTAGTATATGTATGCCTGTGCAAGTATTGTAATTATTTTAAGTATATGCAGGCACAAGCACCTATATATTCTTTTGTTCCCTTTTATGTTCCCTTTTCCTCAGGTCTAGAGATCACAGGAAAGCCCAACCATGTGCCTTTCAAGTTATAGAATGTTTAACATCTTTGTCTGCATGGGGATATCCTCACATTATCATGGCAGTGGTTACTGTATTGAAGGCACCATGATAAGGCACGACCTGGAACGTCAGGAAAGGCGTGAGCTTTGGGACCTGTTGGGAGGATATGGACATATGGGCAGTAGAGAGGCATCTTTAGCTCATGCAATATCCCCACCAGCAGGGGCAACACTTGTTGCCCCGTTTGGCTCTGACCACCAAGCCACCAGATGCCAATGCACCCACATCACCGGATCTACCACTGCAGGTCTATTACACAGAGAAAGTATCTGAGGTCTTCAGGACCAAGGTGAGTGCTGCTCCTCACGCTCTGTCTTTTTCCAGTCCTTTTTCATACACCCTCTTCCCTGATTCCTTCCTCAACTACCATCATATATAACAATAAATGAATTAATTAAAAAATTGAAAAATGTGGGGAGAGGGGGTCTTATTCCCCACCATAAACACAGTATCCTTTTCCCACCTACTTCAGTACAATCCTCTTAATGTCTTCCTTCTGTGTCCCTTGTCTTCAGTCTACCCACTTCCAGCTGTCGTATCTTCTCCTTTCCCACCTTACCAAGATCCAAGCATGGTGTCCACACCCTGTGCTTCACGAAGGTCCTCAGTTGGGGAATAACACAGAGAGCAGTAGGGTCTCCAGCAATTGTCCGTTATTCACAATAACCTATGTGAGGCCTGCTATGTAATCTCTCTACAGACTCCTGCTAAATATGGACCACGGCAACAAGACAAATCGGCAGGTGGCCAACTAAGACAATACAAAGAGCATTATAATCAAGCCTGCTATATATCCCCTATCCAAGACCTGTCATGTATTCTACCTACATACTCCTCAGAAATAAGGAACCTGATGGTAACACTACCAGCCAATGGTCAATCACTTAAGTCAAAGCAAACAGAATTTTAACCAAGCCTACTAGGAAATAAATAAAGTTATTATGCCTATCTCAAAACTTGATAAAACTAAACTTAATTAAAATTTCTTTATATTAAAAATTGGAATTCTGCCCTATGAGAAGGCATTTTAATAGAACAAAATATTACTGACTGATGCGGCTAGGGGAATTTTTTTTTTACCCATGGTTAACTTTATCTCTGTCCCGGGCACTCCATATACCATCAACATATCCAACTAAAATAGCTATTCTAACTCCATATTCCAGTGTTTTGTCCCATGTATAATCAAGCACCACTGCACCACTTTGTAAAAAAATGAATATGATAACTAGTACATGGAATGTGGCACTTGTATTATAGGTTCATTGTTACAACACTCTCTCTTATCAGGTCAACTTAGGTGTTGTATTACCAATTAAGGGGTAAGAGTGTGTGCCACTCTATTTAAAATGTCAACCGTATCATTATTTGCTTAAACAGTGAATTATCCTGTTATTGAGGTACACTGGGATTTGGGAAATATGTCTCTTTCCCCACTGTAGTGTGGTCTCGAAGTTGGTATATGTAATTAGCAGGGGGTGTGGGGGTGCAGGGGGGCTTGCCCCCTATTAAATTGCTGTTTTTTTTATTTTTTATTTTTTTTTCTAAACAAGAAACTTCTTTATTAAGTCATGACATAGGCAATCATACATTTATATAAATGAAAACAAACCATACTGACATAATTTTAGCTGGAAACATTATACATCACAAACCATACGGATATAATTTTAGTTGCAAATATTATACATCACTTATAATCTATCCAGTCATTGTCAAGCATTACATAGCTCATTCAGATCCTGCCTTCTTTTAAACTTTGTTCCTCCTCTGCATGTATTGTTCCCACAATTCCCATGTTTTACTATGTAATTTGCTCCCTTTTCTAAAGATCCCAATTCCAGTTGTTTTACCTCTGTTACTACATTCACTGCTTCTAGTACAGTTGGTTTAGATTTTGATTTCCATTTTCTAGTAAATGATTTTTGACAGCCATCATAATTAGAGTCAGCAAGGCCTTACTATGATTAGGCGATTCTGTACTACAGCTCAAAAAATCATTTCCTTAGTTACACCAATTTGCTCACCCAGTATCTCTGACAAAGCAGTCTGCAGAGGATCTTTAAAATCTGCCAACTCATTACACTCCCAGAAAATATGTTCCCAATTACCACTTTCTTCCCCATCACACCTCCAACATTTGCTGTCTACCAGAGGAAAAATTCTTTGGAGTCTACTTGGGGTAATAAAAATACCTATGTAAACACTTGCAAGCAAAGAACCTAAATATGCTAGACTTTGTTACATATTTGAGAGACATACATATATCCCCCATAGTTTCTTTGTGAATTGCTTATCCAGTCTCTCTTCCCAATCCTTTCTAACCTCCTCTGATTGATTCGTACTGCTATCATGCAATATTCTGTATGCTTTACTAATTTTTAACAGCAGCTTCTGGTCTTCCTCTTGGGATCATCCTGTTTCTTTCTCTATGCCTATACTCTGATATCAATCCTTGATAATGGAAGGCAATCTCTAGCCTGCAGTCTAAATAAATTATTGGCCTCCTCCCATTCTGCTACCCCTCCCTCTGTAATTATTTGCTCTCAATACCTTGGTTCTTTTGCTACTTTTCTCCAATAAATTCCATCCCCCTCCTGCCTACTGTCTGTATCCTTAATTGCAGTCATCCCTATTGGCAGAATCTCCTTTCTCCATTTCGCTGTTGGTTAAGTTCTTAGAATACTTTCTGTTACTTTATATATTCTGTATGGTTATTGTTATTATCCTTAAAGATCTCCCAAAATTCCAGTTGTTCCTGCTTTCTTGAGCTTCTCCCAATGTTTCATCATCATCCCTTTCCAAACTGAATTATAGGTTTCTGCTTGTGCTGTTTGTAGGAGCCTTAACCCTGAAATACCCCTTTAAATTGGGTAATCTCAAAAGGCCTTGTTCTACTGGAAGAATCAGCTAATCCCGCTGGATTGTTCCTGCCTTTTCTCATAGATAAAATCCTTCAGCTCTTTATTAACTGCTATCCAAAACTTTTCCTGTTGTTGATAGAAATATGCCTGACTTGTGTATAAAATTAAGGGGACTAAAACATTTTTACTGCTTGTATCTTGTTATCCATATCCATATCCATATAACTGAGCTTCCAATTTATCAGTTTTTGCATTATCTTTTGTTTAGTCTCTTCTGACATAACCTCAGTTGGTTTACCTTCATAAGTGCATTATGCACTTGTATGAATCCGCTTTGTTCGAGAGGAAGTTTTCAAAGTGGCAAAACTTCGAAAAAAAATAGTCCGAATGTGCAATGGACGAATGCACACTGGCATTCGCTCACTGCAGATTCGACATTGTGGGTGCGGATTGAACTATAGCGGGGATTGGGAAATGATTCCTTTCCCCAATGTAGTGCGATCTCAGAGTTAGTATATTAAAGTAGGGGGGTGTGGGTGTGCAGTGGGGCTTGCCCCCTGCATTACGATGTGTCTTCGACATTTCAGTTTGAAAATCAGCAAAACAGCTGTTCGATTTGCTGATTTTTGAACTTCTGAGAATTTCGAAGTTTGAAATTTGTGCATTTGGTTCGCCCAAATGCGCGATCCATATTGTCATTTATGACAGTATGAATGTATACCCCTCAGCTGCGACACCAGAACCCTTTTTAATCTATACTCCTAAGTTCTTCACTTTATCATGTCCCCATAAATATGGACATTGCTGAACCAATTCATGTGTCTGTACATAAATTACAGTGCTTGCCTTTATTTTAATTTTATTCATTTTGTATCCTAAAAAGATTTGAAACTGCCGCAAAATGTTCCACAACTTTGAAATGCCCCTTTCTGGTTTTATCAGGTATAAAATAATGTTATTTGCAAAAAGAGTCAGCTTTTCCTGATTACCATACCAATTATATCCTTGAACTTGAGTCTCTTATTTTCTTTGCCAATACTTCTAAATATAATGCAGATAACAAAGTGAAAGAGGACACCCCTGCTCAACTAGAAATTATCAGACAGGAACCCACCAACTTTAATTTTCGCCTCTGATCCCTGTTATATCTGCCTAATCAACCTTATAATTTTACCAGGGAATGCAAATGCTTCCATTGCCCTGCTCATAAACTCTCAGCTTACTCTGTCAAATGCTTTCCCTGCATCAAGACCCACCAACATCAGTGGTATGTTCTTACATTCTGCTTCCCTCTGGATCATCAATGTTCTTGTTACATGTTGTCAAATGTTTGCCTCTCCATCTCTAAACCACACTGATCCAAATCTGTCAATTTTAAAATCACCTTTGGCATTCTTTTAGCCATTATAGAAAAACACTTTATAATCATGGTTTAGGACTGAAATGGGCTTGTATGTAGCTGGATCTGATGGGTCTTTACTCTCTTTAGGTATTACAGCTGCCAACACTTTCTTCTAAGATGTTGGTGTTTTTTTCCCTCTTAAAATACTGTTAAACCCTTCCAGATCTTTAACAGTTTTTTTTCCCTCCTAGCTTCCAAACTTGCACAGGGATATCATCTATTCCTGGAGACTTTCTTGCAGATTGCTTATACATCACCATTCCAATAAACCTTTCCATTGGTACCTATGCTTGATTTCCACATTTCTCTGCTTTATACACACTTTCATAAAACTTCCAAAATATTTCTAGCACCTCTATAGGATCTCTTGTACACTCCCTACGTTTGGTGACAACCCTTTCTACTTTCTGTTGCCTCAGTCGTTGTGCTAAAAGTTTTTTGTGTGCCAGAGCAATTATCAAAGCCAGTTGCTTAACAGCAATCTTTCTAAATTCATGCACATTACTGAAGTAATCCATCATTTTCTGTTTAGCATTCTGCAATTGCTCCTCTTCTTGTTCTATGGGATTCCCCCTATTCTGCACTACTTTAAAATTTGTCAGTCCATCTAAATAATTCTTGTTACTTCTTCACCATATCTCTTTCTTTTATTTTCACCCTATTTTTAAACTCTGATTTAATTTTATCCCACTCCTTAGCTACATTTTCAGAAGAAATTTATATCTTCTGTAATAACTACCAAATAATTTCTACTGCCCATTCCTTAAGTTCCTTTTTTCAACAGATAGGTGAGAAAGCGCCAGTGTCTAATTTTTATTTCATAACTCTGAGTTTTTATTTTAGTTATTATTGGGGTGTGATCTGAAATAGTTATTGAATGCGTATCAAAACTTTCAATTAAATGCACACGTTCCTGTGAAATATAAGTTCTGTGTAGTCTAGCTTAGTTTTTGTACCTTAGGGAATAATGAGTAAATTCACTCCGAACTCCTACTGCTGAATTCACATCTTCCTTGCCAAGCATTTTCATAAATTTCTTCAAAAATCTACCCTTCTTTGTTATATTTTCACTTCTGGGCCCCACCTATAAGTAATATTCCTTGCTGAAGAATTTTCTTAAGCACCATTATAGCAGTTTTAGGTGGAATATGAATGCAAGCCAATGTACTCCTCCTCCTCCCTTGCCAGTAGCCCCTTAGTACTACAAATCTACCATTATTGTCTTTTTTATCCTCTTCTATCACTACTGGAGCTCCTCTTACAATTAATATAGGTACTCCTCTTTTCCTTTGTTCCAGGTATTCTGCTAAATAACTGTCCTGAAAAACCTTTTAACAAATTCACATGTTCATTTCTTCCCTGATGTGTCTTCTGTAACATAGCTATTTGCACGCTACATTTTTAATATAGTTCAGTACCGTTTCTTTTTTGTATGTATCCACGAGAACATTAACATTTAAAGATAATACAGAAAGTGTCATTATGTTAAATGTTATTATTACCATCTTTTGAGTGTAACAACTTTTTGATAAGTATCTAGTTGCAGCTTTTATGTTGCATTCATACACTAATGTCTACCAGGTTTATCTTGTATACATTTGTTTCTTGTCATATCCATTTGAGCCTATGTCACATTTTATAAAATGTTTTATTTTATTGAAAGCCCTCAAACAAAAACAACAAATACACCCCAAGACATATTAACTTAATACCAACATGCAAAACTATGTACATCTTCAAATACTGAAGTTTTACCCTTGTAACAGGAACAATTGTCCCAAACTGACAGCAATACTCACAAACTTGGGTTAACCTAAAATGAAGATTATGCATGCTAAGCTGCATGGACAGCCTGTGGTTCTACAACATGCTGTCTAGTTTTGTCTCATCTCTACTGTTCTCACGTAATAGGAAAACACTTGAATGCTTTCAGAAACCATCTCCTGGCCACTGAGAGAAAACCACTGAAAGAAAGAAGTATTCTGTTTTATTGCTTTTTATCAGATTGCCTCCAAGCAGACATGAGAAGCAGATACAGACCTGATTCTACATGCATTTATTTCCTAAAGGAAAGCTTTATTATACTCAATGTTCTTTTTTTATTTATTTGAATTTTCTTAAAATGTGGTACTAGATCAAGCCAAGAGCCTTAATTCAGTCACTCCCTTATGCAAAAAAATGAGAAAAAAAATTTCCCTTGAATCATGCTCTTTTGACCAGAGTTTTCTTCTCTTTTACATTGTAGTGTCTACATTTCCTAAAACTGAACAAAGATAAAGAGAAAGGAAGGGGAAAAAAAAAACAGGGGCACTAGTTTACTTTACTATCCCCATTACACTTGAAAATAACTGAGAACATTTAATTTATAGACTGTAGATTATATCATGCACTATAAAAATACTATTCTTAGGAAAAAAATGTTTTTTTATTTACAGTTAGCTCTCTCCCTCCTCTTCCCCACTCCAAAGTATTCTTACAATGAAGTAGGGCATACACTTTAGAGTCCCCTACAAGTTTAACAAAGTCAGAAAAGTACAATACTTCCAGATTTTCTTGTTTTGCCATGTTTCACAAATATAATCAATGCTTTATAATCCCATGTTTATTTGTCTTCTGAGCTGCTGGTTGTATTCCTGTTTTATCTCCCTCTCCGAAATCCAGTCTCTATTTCATTTCCAATGTACTCTCAGTTCTTCTAGTCAACTATTGTGCTTTTTTCTGCATCTCAAGCATTTTCCATTGAAACATTAGAAAAGGTTTCAATGGCACAGTCTCTCCATGGTCTTTATCATCAGGAGAACAGGAAGCAGAATCTCCTTCTGTTTCGCAACTCATTTTTGTTAGACAAACTTTTATTTCCTCCTTAGCATGCTCTGCATCAAAAAATGATTTTGTCCCTCCAGAAAAGAATATTCTAAGGACAGTTGAGTATAGCAGTTTGAATCTCATGACTGCTTCTCGAATTTCCCTGACAAATGGAATAAATTTACTCCTCCTCTACCTGGTGTAGAGTGAGTAATCATTTTCCACAAACACTCTACAGTCTCCCACTTTTAGTGCTTTGTCCTTCTGCCACAGTTTTGTCAGAATCAGCTCCTTCTGCTGGTAGGATTGCATCTTTTCCATTAAAGGCCTAAGTTGCTTTCTCTTGGCCAGGTTTGGAGCATACACATGATGTGGTATTTCAATTAACAACTCCTGTTGTGGAATACCAGTCCAGTTGCTTATTTGTGCTTTCATAAAATTAATACAGTCCATTCCTTCCAGATTCCCTTCTATAGCAGAAAATCTCAGGTTTTCCATACATGCTATATCCTCTGATTCAATTATTTTTGAAACATCTCTTCTTGAGAAGTCTCATATTCAGCCAGCCTTTTCTTTCCTTCTCGACCTCTGATTTTTGCAGTTTTATCACCTCATCTGAATATCTGTTTAAAGCTTCTTCCATTTTCTTCATCTATTTGTTATTTGAGTTGATATACTCCATCAGTATTTCACTTATTTTAATCAGCTCTGAGTACACTTGACTTACTTTTTTCCTCTAGATTACTGGAAGTCATGTCTTGCATCAAAGCTGGAGCAGGTAGTGTTTTTTCCTGAACAGATGCAGAATTCTTCCTAGTCAGTGTTTTTTTCCTCACCTTTTGTGATGGATTTTCTTTCAGGTTCCCTGAATTTCTCTTTTGGTGGCATCCAGGCAGTGCACTTACTAGCCAGTTACTGAAAGTTACCCAAAAATATGAGTTTACTGTCTCTCTAGTCTGAGTTTCTGTTTTCATACTGGGAAAGCTGAAATTAAGATCTTGGAAGAGCTAGTAAAATGCTGTTTTTGAGTTTTTACATAACTTTGACTCCAACATACGAGTTCGATCCTATGAAATTCTACTAATTAAAAAGTTGATCATATGACACAGATCTATACATATATATATATATATATATATATATGGATTCCATTCCCTTGGTTGAATTTCATTTAGTCGAAAATTATTCCAGGCAGTTCACTCCACTGAAAGCTCACTTGACTGAAAGCTCACTTGGTTGAATTTCATTTGATCGAAAATTGAATATAGCCCCTGCCCCACTGCAGTGCAACCCTGGAGTGAGAATATTAAATCAGGGGGGGTGTGGGAGGTGTAGCCCCCTCATAATTTTAATGTATTCACTGTTACATGAAGGTATATCCAATAGAAATGCATTGATATATATATTTAGTAAAAACTATTGGCATAATGTGGGGGGGCTACACCCCCCTGATTTAGTCAAGTGAGCTTTCAATGAAGTGAACTGCCTGGAATAATTTTCAACTAAATGAAATTCGACCAAGTGAATGGAATCCATATGTGTATATATATATATATATATATATATATATATATATATATATATACACATATATATATATATATATATATATATATATATATATATAAAATTTGCCTATCTTTCTAACTATATAGATACATAGATATAGATATATAAAATGATTGTAATAGCTTTGATATTTGTTGGCCTGAAAACAACTGACAGCCACAATTTTACTTTAAAACTGAATGTTTGGTAAATGAACTTAAAATTAACTAACTTATAAAAGGCCACATTGCTTTAACACTTTCAGGGTTTCTTATATCATTTCAGAAGATATTTGGGCACATGTTCATGACAGGTAATAGGTAACTCTAGGCTAGCTGCCCTTGTGGACCATTTTAAGCCTAACCAATTTCCCCTAAAGATGAGAATCCAACCCTGTACCTTGTGTCTATGAGGCAAGCATCTTAACCATTCTGCCATGTAAGAAAAGAGAACAGTGAGAGAAATATTTTCTGAAAGCCATTTTCAGTGAACAGCAAGTTTTTTTTTCCACAGAGATTAGTCTCCCCTGCACCCCATGTGGTGACCAAGCCCCCACCAAACTATATATACCAACTCAAAGTTCACACAACAATGGGAAAAAGGCAACAGTTACTGTTCACAGAAAGTAGCTTTCAGCAGAATATCCTTTGTGCTGTTGTCAGTTCGCAAAACAGCAGCTGACCAGTTCTCATGCTGCCTTGGGTACTTGCCTGGGATTTAGACAGAGGAGTGTGGTCACTCATACTGTCTACCCTAGAAAGGTCAATTTACTTGACCATGATAAACAGTGATTCACAGACAGCTTTAGCCACAATATGGAAGATTTCATTATCAACTAATTTCCACGTCTGTGTATCTCTATCTTTTTACCACCTGTGGTAAAAGCACTTTTTGGTGATAATTTCTTCTGTTAAGCTATGCATCACTGACACAGACACTCCACCCAACACTCACAAACGCATATTCATACATATATATATATATATATATATATATATATATATATATATATTTTAATAAAATAAATTATTTATACACACACACATACATTCCCACATTTACAAAACATCTGTTTAACATCACACCCCACTCACTCATATAGACACACCCACTCAGCCATATGCATGCTCCAATACAATGACACCACACACAAACATACATACATACATACACATTCTCCATCCCTTACATAGCCCCCCTTCCTGCAACCACCCATGGACACACACACACACACACACACACACACACACACACACACACACACACACACACACACACACATGCATATACAGATTCAAACTCCTACCACCACTATGCCTCTATTGAAATACCTGCACTGTGGCTTCTCCCAGTGACTTCAGTGGGAGACAACAGCCTTTTTGCAGAATTCATTTTCTTTGACATGTCATGGTAATCTATAGAGCTGAGTGATTTGGTGGCTGACTCTATGAATTGTTTTGCAGTGTAAATTGGTACATGCAAGCATTTCCAGAGAAAAACACATGGCTAAATAGCATTAGCTGACTGCCAGACTGCCACAGTATCCTCTAACATGGCTAGCAGGAGCTCCATGTACTCCTCTCACAGAAAAACAGGCCAGCTACCAAGGTAGCTTGTACCCTGTAAAACATAGCTAAACAATACATAGCTAACAACATCAGCCTACTAACATATCCTTCCATTGGGAAAGTAAGCTACAAAATGTTAGGGCAATACTGTTCTCCTGGCTTCCCTATACTGCACACAAACCACACAATACAGTCAACACATGGCACTTCTGCAGGTCCTGTACAGTATCCCCACTTTCACAAATCATCCTCCGATTCAAAGTTGATGCCCTTAGAAATACACTACCGTATTTCTCTGTAAATATGAACTAATCAGAGAATAAGGCCTAGCATGGTTTTCCAGGGTGGTCATGATATAAGCCCTACCCCAAAAATAAGCCTCAGTTAAGATCATCAACAACACACGACGGACGTGTTGAATTATAAAATAATAACATTATTGACACTTGTTGACTGAGGTTATCATACTCTGCTCACCATTTTCAGACCATTTGGACAACCAACTTCTTCTCTTTGCAGAAAGTTATAAGATTCTTTCCCTGGGAGTCCGCCACAATTCTTACTGTAACCCTAATCCTCACTCACACTTGACGGTTGAGATCCTTGGCCCATAAACAATGGCAAGTGTACTCTGATTGGTCAAAGTACAGACAACGCAAGTAAAACGTGCGCACTTGCTAAAAAACAGGTGTGGTTGTGTCTTCTTAACCATTGCCATTTTGTGTTGCCACTCCTGTCTCGTAAGTCTTCAATTAAACCCCCCCTACAAGATGAGTGAAAAAAGAAAGAGCTATTCCATCGAGTAAAAGAAAGGAATCGTCGAGGACTCCCAGGGAAAGAATCTGATGGCTTTCTGCAAAGAGAAGTTGGATCTCCAAATGGTCCGAAAATGGCTAGCAGCGTACGATAACCTCAGTCAACAGGCCGAAATGCTAAGAAGAGCAAGTGTGGATCAGGTTGGCAACCATTATTTCCTGGGCTGGAAGACATCATCTGTGTATGGATTGCTGGATTGCTAAAAGGAGAGCAAAGGCTTTGGTTGTGCACAGGGCTGATATTCAAGCATTTGCCCTTGCAATGGCACCACAGTTAGAAATATCCCCAGAAGAATTCAAAGCATTACAACATTGGCTGGATGGCTACCTTCAGCGATATGAACTGTCTCTAAGAAGATCGACAACACTGTTCAAGCTGGAAGATACTGAAGTTATTAAACGTCACTTGCATTCAAGTCCTTTGTTGATGGCATTGACGTTTCTAAATACCAACCCTCCAACATGATTACTATGGATGAAACTGCAGTGTTTATGGGGCAAGGATCTCAAACAACAATTGATCAGAGTGGTGCCTCGTCAATCTACATTCCCTCCATTGGTTACAAAAGTGCACGTTACCTGTATTTTGGCAATTCGTCCAGATGAAAAGAAAACCCCACCTCTAATCATTAGCAAGGGCAAGAAAGATAAGACTGAACGTGTTTCAGGCATTTACATTCTTGAAACCGAAAAAGCCTGGTGCACACAAGTAGTTATAAGGAAGTGGGTCGATGTAATGCTGCCACTTGTTTTGAGAGGTGGCGAAAGAGGTCTGCTAGTCTGGGATTCAGCCAGTACTCACCGCGCTACAGACATGAAGAACTTCCTTTTACGGAGAAGACTAGATCAAATAATGATTCCCGCAGGAATGACTGCCTATCTCCAGACTCTTGATATTGCAATAAACAAGCCATTCAAGGACCATTTGCAAATGGAACTCAATGACTACATTAAAAATAGAATGGAGAGAAATCAGCATGGAAACTTTGTGAAGCCTAGCTTGCAAGAGGTCGTCATTTGGGTGAAGAATTCATGGGGTAAAATCACTGGCAGCTGTATTGCCAATGCACTACGAGCAGGCTACTTGGATAAGCAGTGCTCATTTAAGGAGAGCTCTACTGCTAGGCATGACAGATTGGGGCCAATGGTTCTACAGGAAATGGAGTTGCAAGAAATTCAGGCCAGAATTCGGGGGTTGGAGACTTATGACAATTTTTCAGAAGAAGATGAGATGACTGTATTTGAATAACTTTTCCATTACCGGGGCATCAGAATGGATTACTTCTGCTTTCAGCTTCCAGCAAGCTCTTGTCAGTTTTTTGACTTTATTGTATTAAGGTAACGTTTCATTATCAAGGGGTAATTACAAAGTAAGGCCACTAGTTCCCAGACTTCATTTTTATGACTTTCCAGCATTCTTCTCTTATGGTTTGGGTAAAGAATAAAGAAAGCATCACCACTCAAAAAGTGGCAGTTATTCACCTATTTTATTCTCCTCCTCCAATACACATGTATTGAGATTTTTCTGCAATTTCTGTTATACATGAAATATTGCACTATGAAAGCCAAGGTGTAAATATTCTGAAGTTGAAATGTTTGTTGCACTGTTTATATAGAATTCTCACACAACTGTTAATGCGTTACCTAGAACTGTTGCCCAATAACAGAAAAGTACCAAATAAATGTCAATCTGTGTACATGAATAAATGTCGATTTGTGAACATGAATAAATGTAGATTGTTTTACAGGAGGGGGGGGGTTAAATAAGGTATTCTCTGATAATAAAGCCCTAATGCTTACTTTGGCAAGTACAAGACCTGGTCTTATTTTCGAGAAAATATGGTATGCAAATGTAAGCTGCTTTGCAGGCATAAGCATTGAGATTATAATATTCATGCATTGCTCTAACTCATAACTGCAGGGCAGCCAAGACACAAGGTGAAAGGAATTATCAATGGCCATTAACACAATCGTTACACATTAAAGAGTAGCAATTCTGTTTCGATAGCTTAACGTGTTGCTAAGTATTAGTGGCTCACTGTGCATTATAATGCTTGACTGCAGCCTGAATGGTAAAGAAACGAAAAATGAAAGCAACATGACGTAATTTGGTATAAAATCCCTAATGCCATACTGTTTCAATAAATAACAGCTCAAACTGTGACATACATCAATTACAACTCAAAACAGCATAGCAGTTAAGGAACACTCATCACTGTGCACCTGTTCTGCATACAGCATGATCACCATATTGCTGTACACCTTGAACATCACTACAGGATTTAACAGTACAGAATGCAATTTCCACAATGGTTCTACTGTAGGTACTGAGGAAATGCTGGAGGCACTTGGGGCACCTCACTACAAAATAATTCTGTAATAAAAATTTTGATCGTACTTGCGATTAATACTTTTAGAGACGCAACACTACTGGGTGGCCACGGTGGTGCAGCGGTTAGCATTGTCGCCTCATAGCAAGAGGTTCTCTGGTTCGATTTTCAGCTGGGGTGCCTTCTGTGTGGAGTCTGCATGTCCTCTCTGTGGTCGCGTGGGTTTCCTCCAGGTGCTCCGGTTTCCTCCCACATCCCAAAGGCATGCAGTAGGTGGATTGGACACTCTAAATTGGCCCTAGGTGTGAGTGTGTGCGTGTGCCTTCTGTGGAAGGTTGGGCGCCAGGCTGGCCACTCTACACCATAAAACTTCACTGCCAATCATGAGCAGACAGATGATCCGTTGTGGCGATCCCTAAACGAGAAAAGCCGGAAGAAGAAGAAGCAGAGACGCAACACTACTGAACAAATTGCAGTAACGTGTTAATAAATATCAAAATGGAAAACAGTATAGTAGCTTGTTAAAAATTATGCAAGACTCAGTATGCTAGCAACAATACTTAACAAAGCACAGGAATTTAAGTTTCCCAAATTTATAGCACTAAGAAAATATAGTTTCAACCTCAAAATACTACTTATCTGCAATACATTCAACCGCTGAAGAAATGCCTACATATACCAAACATAGCAGTAAAACATGTCCTTACCACACCTACAGCCACAACTGCACACAGATTTATGCTAAGCTAGCTAAACTGGCATTACTAGGCAAAAATGCACATGTGAAAGCATGCAACCTTTGTAGCAAGTACAGTGTGTGACATTCGGCCATATTGAAATCATCTAAATTGAGACACACTGCCTTATTAACAAGAACACTAGTCTTGGCTCCACAATATTATGTGATCTTGTCTGCCTGCACTCAGCAGGTGGCTTATTTTTTTTATTCTGTTTTTTAAATACTCTTGTCTCTGCTGCCTATCAACTTTCAGCCCCTTCAATGCCACTTGTCCCATTTACTCCCCATCACTAGGGCACATGTCAGCTGGGACAGGCTGTCACTTAAAACAATGAAGTGGGGTGCTTCAGTGTTTTACTGGAGGAGTAATTCTGGATGCAATTAATGCATTAGGGTTATAAAATAGTGTTGAATCACCTACTGTATTCATCCCTTTATAAGACAAATATGACTGCAAGTTCTTCATGTTTAAGTCTACACTTCAGTGTACATTAATTTCAGCTTTATATATGCTTGCAGTATAAGTAACAAAGAATGCCTTTATGTCGTTAAAAATATAATCTTTAATTTGAAATGTAAAGCTAACATATCTGAACACAATATTCATTAATGACATACATATGTATTTCATAAAGATGACAAAACTGTAACATTAAATAGGAAATTAATACCTGTGGTCCTAGGGGAACCATCCCTCGTGGCGGAGTCATTCGTTGCATTGGTCCTCCCATGTTTGGATGTCCTACAAGAAAAAACAGTAAAAAAAAATAAAGCTAATAAGCAAGTACCCTGCCTGGATAAGCACTGTCTATTATGAATGTACCTACACAACAGCTAATGACCTCCTGGCCCATGGGATATATAAACAAAATGGGACTACTTTGCTTTATCAAAGTTTCCCAACTTTTTAATTTTTGTCCCTGATTAACTGAGCCCTCTTACTTTCAGGATACCTATCGTAGATCTTGTTGGTTTTGTCCAGATACAGAAGTTTGCAATCGGTATTTGCAGCCGTGTTTCAGAAAACAATTTCATAATGGAGGAGTCACATTCAATGAGATGGAGAATGACTTGTGAACAGTTTGGGCACAACAGAATTAAGCATGTACAATATAAGCATAGATTTATAACTGTCGATAATGGATAAACTGGAATCAAATTTTCACAATACTCATATCATATGGGGCCCCACCATATGGTGTGGTAGTGTAATGGTCATAGTGTGGCAGTACAGCACAAATGATTATGGCTATGAGCTGATAATGAGCTTTGTCCTTTAGTGCTACTTTTGATTGCTTCATTCTCAACCAGAAAGTGAGATGAGCCTGAAAACAAGCAAATATAAAAGTTCACCAGTTAATGAATAAAAACAACATACAAATACATACATAAATAAATTATAATCTTCCATCCTATGGTTACTCTACTCTTAGATCAACATCACCTACCAAATGGTATTCCTAAGCTACAGATGTAAATGCTTGTATTGTATATGCATTCCTTAACAATGGTGAACTGACACAATTAACATTGCACCTCAGTGATATAAAATAAGAGAACATTATGAACAGCTTCTGTTCTCCACACCCCTTTTATTATATATTTTATTTATTTATTTTACATTTGTTGACCGGGAGTGTCCGAATGAGCAAAAGCCCTTTGTCAGCGCATTCCTGGGGAGAAAAGCTCCAAGATGTACATATAGGACAATTACAATAGCAATTAGACATGTATTTATTTATGCTTGTTTACAGGGCTAGTGGACTGGTACAGGACCCCCTACAGCCACCTCCCAGGTCAACTGGAAAACATACACACAACAGTTGTACAGTAGAGTACATGTAGTTATTCACATAGCAATCAGACAAAATACATATGGCATCTACTTCTATGAAGTAAAGGCTACTGGCACTTGGTACTCTGGCTGACCGAGATGGCTGACTATTGCAAATTAGGTGCAGTCAATGAATCCTCCAAGACACAAATATCCTCCAAGAAGGCTTGACATTGACAAATAACATGTCAGAGTAGTGGTCTAAAATGTAATGCAAAAACTACATAACAGTTTCTTTTAGAAAGGCAGCCATCCCCCACAAATTACCAAAATTACCACATTCATAACACAAAACTGGGAATAGACCCAGTGGTCAGGAATTTGGGAGTGCAAGTAGACAGTGACTTAGCCTTTCATAATCATGTAGCTACTGTAGGTAGGTCATGTTTCATGCTGTTTAGAAGGCACCCTGGGATATTATCTCGGCCCACTGATGCAGTGTTCTTGGCCTTAAAGAGAGCATTAAGGACCTGTTCCCAAGTGAGAGCAGGGGGAATTATATTTGATGGTATTTCCTGAGGGCAGGTTGAGAGGGAGAGAGGCGTAAAGGTAGAGATGAATTTGGCGGCCAGTACATTTGCTATATCTTCTAACTCAGTATAAGTGGCTCCATTTACAATTAACTCTGCACACAATTGTGTATTGCCTTTGAGGTTGCGGACATAGCTAAAGAATGCCTTGTGGTTGTCTTTGGCCTGGGAGGCCAAATAAACCTCAAATCTGGCTTTGGTAGACTTTATTTGTTCTCTGAGTTGTTTGTTTAGTTTGATAAGAGTCATTCTGTCCTGCTGGTTGCTGCACCTCCTAATTTTTGCCATGATTTTCTTCCTTCTGTTATACAGTCTATTGAGTTTTGTAATTCCACCAGTGTGACTTGTTTTTTTTGGAGTTAGTTCTGTACTTCTTCCTGGTGGGTACAGCTGCCACTATGCAGCTATTAACAGACTTGTATAGGGTTTATGTGAAAAGTTCTGCATAGGCAGCAGTGTTTTCAGGGTTTATGGAGGCTTCAAATTTTGCCAGGTTATCAGTTAATGGCAGAAGTTATCCTTAGAGTAGTTCCTGAATATTCCACGGTAGCTGGCGGTCCAGGTTTTACTTTTAATTCAAAGAAGACCATTTTGTGGTCTGACCTTACCAGAGAAGGCATTATAGAAGGGGGTGTGCAGCACTCTCCCATTTTAGTAAGGACCAGATCCAGTATGGTTGCAGCCCTGGCTGGTGTATTGACCAGGTCTAGGGAGTATGTATTTACAAAATCCCAGAATCTCTGTGCCTGTAAGTTTGGTGTTGAATAGAATTCCCAGTTAATAGCTGGGTAATTAAAGTCGCCCATGAATATGGTATTGGGTTGAATGGTGAGTGTCCCAATAACTTTCAATACATGGTATGGGTTTCCTGAGTCACTGAGGGGGACCTATTGCTTGCAAGGAAGTGGTACTGGATTTTGCCTATGGTAAATTAAACATGGAGTAGCTCAAGTGCATTGTCCTGTATGACCAGCCTTGAGGTATATTTATTTTTAATGTAAATTGAGACATCTCCACCTTAGTCCCTGCCTGTGTAGTAGCTGGTCTAAATGTGGGGAAGGCATTATAACCTTGCACTGTCAGTGTGCTCTCTGTGGCTTTAAACCACGTTTCATTGACTGTACAGACATCAGCATTCTCTAGGGTGAAGAGACCTTCTAGGGAATGGAGTTTTTATGTTTAGACTCCTAGCATTGAGCTTTAGATTTTTCTTGGTTTTGATTTGCTATGTTGGAAGTACTTTCAGTTGGGCATTGCCTAAAAAAGGTATTAAGTTTTAGCTAATATCTGAAAGCCTAGACTGGAGAGATGCAGACCATCCCTGGCAAAGCAGCGTGGCCTATTGACCATCTCCTTCCACGTTGACAAATACTGCAACCCCTTAGAATGACACCAGAAACTTAGCCACTCATTAAAGTCATTCATCTGTTGTTTGTATTGTGGCATCATCCTTGGAGAAGGTAAAAAATGCTGCTCACTGCTAGGCTCATACCAGCCTGAGACACATATTCTGAGAGCTCCATGATGTCTCTTTTCATATAGTCTAGGGAGGTACCCCTCAGGACATTTACACCCACATAGGCTATGACTCAGTCATACTGGTACTTGTGGTCCAATGACCTGAGTGCATGCGTAATGCGGCAGATCCTAGCCCCTGATAAGCCAACTAATCATGACTTTCTCCTTATTCAGCCTGGTGAGAGGGATATCAGTGTGTCTCAAGATGGAGTCTTCAATGACCAGAATGTTGGAGTGTGTGGTGGCTTGCCTTATGTGCTTAGAAGTAGAGGCTCCACGAGATGTGACTATATGTTGATAAGGGTGTTGTTTTGAAAGAGTGCATTTGGGGCTTCTGGGGGTATTTGTTATGTACTGTATACTTCATTTAGGAGGTCTTTGGGGTTTAGGAAGGTTACATTTAAGAGCCTCAGCATATCTGGGTCTGTATGTCTGCTTTGAATTGTGTGTGATGGGTGCAGCATGTGTACTACTGACAACCTTACTGACATTAGGAGTACTTTTATGTGACAGCATTCTTTCCAGTGACATTATGTAAATACATCTCTCACATACCATTACAGTTTGCTTGAGAATTAACTGGTTGTCAGTAAACATGAGGCTAATTTCTACATTGCCTCAGGATGCCCATACCCACCAAACCGGTAATGGAGATAGTGGGAAAGTTAATATCCATGGCAACAGACTTTTTTATTGATTAGACAGTTGGAGTGAGAATATAAACCAATGTCAGGAGTATCCAGTTTGCAACTCTGGGGACAGTGCTTGTCACTGCAAGCTAGCTGTCCTGTGTACAACTAGGTATTTTTCAAGTTTTAATCATGCTTTTACAGGAAAAATGTCACTCAAGGTATCTTTGTCTATACAGAGCACTGCCAAACACTAAAGGGGAAACTAATAAGTAGACCCTGAAAATTTAAGGATGAAGTATTTAGACAGACAGTCTGAAGTTAGAAACAACTCAAGTAGTACTTGCTGAAAACAAAGAATTAGCTTGTCAAGAATGATGAAAATGGGGGAGTCACGTGAATGGCTACTGTCTGGCTACTACTAGTGTTGGTCTCACCGCAGCTTCACTCTGTTGGGATACAATGCTCCTTTGCTTCTTCTCTTACCGGAAGCAAAAAATTAGCACAAATCCCAAGACGAGAAGCAGGTCACAGTCTCTTTGGTGATCCACAGTCTTGTCCCAGATGATGCAAGGGTCTGTAGGCTTGTTGTAAACTTTTCTTGGTAGAAGCATTGAATAGCAATCAGATCAAATGAATAGCAATCAGACCAATCAGAAATGTCAAGCACAGACACTCACTGCCCAAACAGAAACAGACAGGAATCAATGCACTCTGTTCTTTATCTCATCAGGGGCAGAATATAAGCACAAATTCCAAGCTATCACCTATGAAGCAGTTATTAGGCTTTCAGCAGTCAGCAGTCTCCAGGAAATAATGTCCCTGTGCTCCATCTCTCAACAGGAGAAAACAGAAGCACTAATCCCAAGATGACTACTGAGAGGCAGAATGTGGGGTCTGCAATAATTTATCATCTTGCAATAGATGTTGCAGATTTTAAAGACAGGGTGTTAACCATCCTAAGTACTGCAGTGTGTATTAAGTAGTTAGATATGAAAGGGTGGTAACAAACTTTACCTAGTGGACAGCCACTAATTTTAAAAGAGAAAGATTGAAAGGGGGTGGGCACTTTGTATTCTGGTTTTATGGAATGCAGTGGGATGGCCAATAAATTTGCATAGCTGAAGGGAAGTGATTTGACAAATGATAATTTTGTGCTTACTCACAACAACCAATGAAAGGGGAGAGGGAAGGAGATACATTATCAAATTAATGTAAAGGGCAGGCAACTAGAAAGACAGGAACACACTACCACCAGGGTGACAAATATTTCTGTGTGACTCACAAGAGACACAGTTGGGGTCTCTTTGTTGGTTTTAATACATAATTAATAGCAGAATACAAGTAAAACTCAGTGTACAGAAATCAAGTTACAACATACAAATTAGAAGAAGGCAGTAAAGTAATTCAAAATACAAGAAAGCAAAAGCAAACTAATCTTTTCCTCACAGCAAGTAGCATGTGTGAGCTTTTCCAGTAAAGCCCTGGTTGGTCTTCCTGTTGGACTCCATTTTTTTTAAAATATATAATATTCTGTTACTCCTTCTATACAGCTTTCCATCTTCCACGTACACAGCACAGGACCTTAATTTGGGCAATTTAGTAACAACTTCAGCTTCCAGCTGCACATATTCCCATGACTTTTAATGCTTATATATTTTTTTCCTCTCTTGCTGACATGAAGGAATGAGAATTTAGTGTCATCTGATTTCTTCCCAGCATTTCATTTACTTTGTATTGATTTTGCTGTCACCATTAATGCAGCTAACGTAAGAAATGTGGTTTACACCCTTCCACCCATTAATGACTGAACTACAGAAAGACAGAATCCTTACAAGTGTATACCTGTATTCCAAACTTTAAGATGAGAGTTCTTAGCTTTTTGTTCTTAGTCTTCCTTATGAGATTCCTCACCATTTGGACAATTTCCTTTACTGTCCTATTTGACTGTGAAATTGTACAGACTGAGTTATATGTCTGAATTCTAAAACTCACAAATCTTCTGAGTTCCTGTACTGTGGACTTCAGTCAGGTATGATAACAGCAAGTATCCCCTGTGGCAAGAACACAGGACATTAATGCACTAATTACACTTCCACGTGTTATGTGGATATAATTCTATGTTTACTCTGCCCATTTCAGGTTATCTGCTTCTTTGCCTATTATCTGTCCTTTCTTCAACTGCTGCAGCACTCTTCATTTCATCTATTAGGTCACTCATTTTAAATTGTCTTTTTATTTTAGGGTACAAGAAATAATAATGTATATATCTATATCTGTCTAGATCTATCTATGTAACTATATCTCTCTCTCTATATACATATATATATATATATATATATATATATATATCTATCTCTCTCTCTCTCTATATATATATATATATATATATATATATCTATATATATATATATATATATATATATATATTATATATATATATATATATAATCTCTGTGTGTATTTGACTCCATGGATGCCCTGATACTGAATACACTATATTTTTTGTCTATTTGGATAATTCTGAAGTACTAATTCTGTGAGGGTTAACATTTCTGGATAAAGTACAGTTGTGTACACTTACCATAAATGTAGATGTTTGAGTGTATTCACTGTTGTAGTCATTACACTTGGGTTATCTGCTTGCAGGTAGCCCTCAGTCGGCCTGATTATCAAAGTCTTGGGTCCTGCGTCAGTTGATGTCTCATCTTCCATGACGTCAGGTAGTCAGGGGTATAAAGCATGCAGCCGACGCCATTACATCAGTTTTTCTTGCCTCAGATGTCAGGTGCCCCCACAATGGGAAGCAATTATATACAAGGTTACACCTTTGACAAAAAGCAAATACACCAGAAAGCTTTAAGTATAGAAAACAAAAGGAGAGGTATAGTCAACAGAAGTCAGGGGGCTGGAGGGAGGGTAACCAGGACTGCAACAGTGAACACACTCGAACATCTACATTTATGGAAAGTGTACACAACTGTACTATGTTCTTCATGTTTCACTGTTGCAGTCATTACATTTGAGTAGATTCCCAAAGCTAAGGAAGGGAGGAGGCAATTAGAGAGCATTAGGACCAGCTATTAGGCCCTGCAAGACTGCAGTGGCAAAACCAGCTCTGGATTTAGAAAAAATTGGCAAGTGGTAATGCTTGGTGAAGGTATGTACAGAACTCCAGGTAGCAGCTTCTAGGATGTCCCTGGTAGGGACACCTCTGAGAAAGGCTGTAGAGGTAGATGCAGCCCTGGTGGAATGTGGTCTCATCCCCCTGTGGGGGTAGGTTTTCCATGGTGCTTATAGCAGAAATGAATGTGATGGCCTATCCACTTAGAAATGGTTTGCTTTGAAATGGCCTTACCCTCTGCCCCTGCAGCGAATGCAACTAGCAGCTGTTCAGATTTCCTGAGAGGCTTAGTCCTGTCCAAGTAAAATCTAAGTTGTCTGTGCACATCCAAGGAGTGCAGTATTTGTTCCCCTTTCTTCTGTGGATTAGAAAAGAAGGTTGGCAAATGAATGAACTGATTAAGGGCCTCACTGGATACCACCTTGGGCATAAAGGAAGGATTGGTCCTGAGAGACACCCTATCCACATGAAATATGATGAAAGGCGCCACTGCCATGAGGGCCTGTAATTCAGACACCCTTCTTGCTGAAGTGATGGCTAGAAGGAAGGCTGTTTTCCAAGAAAGGAATTTCAACTCTGCATTTGCAACTGACTCAAAGGGAGGCAGAGTGAGCTTTTCCAATACAAAGTTAAGGTCCCAGGCTGGAGTAGGGGCTCTCCTGAGTGGTCTTAAGTTTTTGGCCCCTCTGAGGAATTGCTTCAGCAGTGGATGAGAGAAGAGGGGTGACTCTGTATTATAATGTGCTAAAATGGCCGAGGCATGAATTTTAATGGAAGAAAAGGAAAGGCCGTTGTGAAGCATCTCAGTTAAGTATTGAAGAATGTGTGGTAAATTGGGCACTGAGTTAGGCTCCAGGAACAGAATATTTTCCATTTTTTAGCATAGGATTTTCTAGTACTAGGTCTCCTTGCCTCCAGAATGACATCCATCACTTGGTTACTGAGGGATGGTAACAGAGAGCTCAGGTAATTAGCCAGGCTGCAAGGTTCAGGGTTTGAAGCTGGGGGTGCGGAATCTGGCCCTCCTGCTGGGACAGCAGGGCAGGGGTCTGAGGCAGGTGCCATGGTTCCAGCAGTGACACACTGCGCAAGAGGGGGTACCAGTGTTGGCGTGGCCAGTCTGGTGCAATGAGTATTGTCCTTGATTTGTCCTGTTTGATCTTTAGTAGAACTTTGGAGAGGAGAGGCAGAGGGGGAAAGGCATAAACTGATAGGTTTTTAAAAGTACATGACAGGGCATCCACTTTCCAAGCTTGTCTGTGGGGAGTTCTTGTGCAGAATTTGTCCAACTGGTAGATCTGAGGGGAGGCAAACATGTCTATCTCTGGGCTCCCCCATTTACTTCTCAAAATGTTGAATATCTTTGGTTCCAGTTTCCACTCGTGTGGGTCCATGAGATTTCTGCTTAGGTCGTCTGCCAGTGTATTTAGCTTGCCTGGCAGGAATTGAGATTGTAGCTGCACTTGGTAGCTCAAGGCTGTGTTCCACAGAGCCATGGCTAGTCTGCAGAGAGGGTACGAGTGGGTTCCTCCCTGCTTGTTTATGTACCACATAACAGTGGTGTTGTCCGTCTTTACCAATAATTGTCCTGGAAGAATGTGGTCCTTGAAGGCTGTCAGAGCATTCTGTACAGCTAACATTTCTTTTTGATTGATATGCAGATGCATTTGACTCAGGTTCTATTTGCCCTGAATGCACTGGCCTGCCAAGTGAGCCCCCCATGCATAGTCTGATGCGTCTGTTGTTAGGGTTTGGGCAGCAGGGGGGTAGTATAAATGGCAGTCCTCTGCCCACCAAAGGAACTCTGTCTTTAGACAAGGGATGATAGGAATCATTGATTTTAGGTCCTGAAAATGTTGACACCATAGGCTTTTTAGATAACACTGTAGTTTCCTCATATGTAGTTTTGCATATGGAATTAGTAGAATGCAAGAGGCCATGAACCCTAGGGCTTGCAGTATTTTCCTTGCAGATAGCTGGGTCTTTGTGGCCAGTAGTTTGAAGTAGGCTGTCAAACTTGTTTCTCTGGCGTGAGGTAGGCCATCTGGGAATTTGTATTCAAGCTTGCTCCCAGGAATACAACTTGTTGGCAGGGTACTAGATGTAATTTCTTTTCGTTTATGGTGTACCCCAGAGAAGTTAGCAATTTCTTTACAAATGCCAGATGATTTAATAGTACGTCCTGGCTTTCTGCATGAATTAGACAATCATCCAGGTATGGGTATATTTGAATATTTCTTTGCCTGCAGAATGCAATGACTGGAGCTAGGCACTTTGTGAATACCCTGGGCGCAGCAGATAAGCCAAAGGGCAGTGCAGAGAACTGATAGTGCATGTAGCCTGCTCTGAAGCATAGGCATCTTCTGCAAGATTCCCTTATTGGGATGTGCAGGTAGGCTTCCTTTAAATCCAGTGTTGCCAACCAGGCATTTTTGCCTAGCATGGGAAGCAGCTGATGAAGTTAGCATTTAGAATTTTGGGATTACCAAAAAGGTGTTTAGGATAGACAGGTCCAGGATAGGCCGCCAGGAATTGTCCTTTCTGGGTACCAGGAAAAGTCTTGAGTAACAGCCTTGCCCCCATTCCTCTTCTGGAACAGGTTGAATAGCCCAGATACATAGAAGAGAGAGAATCTGCTTTTGAGCCTCTGCCCACTGATTTGGGGGTAAGTCTGGCCAACTGTTTGGGGTTGGTAAGGAGTAGAAGTGGAATCTGTATCCTTGGGAAACTATATTTAAAACCCATTTGTCTTGGGTAATCCAGTTTTTTGCATGCAGGGCAATCTTTCCCCCGAAAGGAACAGTCAGTTGAGCAGGGCTTGGAAGGTTTAAAGTTAAGTCATTGTGACAGTTTACCATAGGGGAGTGTCTTACTGCTTCCAGATTTGGAAGTGGGAGCCCCCCACTGCTTAGATCTGTGAGCACCTTGAGACTGAAGCCTGGGTAGTCTGCTGGTCCTGGGTTTGGACTGAGAAGGCCTGGAAGAGACAGGAAAGGACCAGTTCTTAGAAGGTCAGTGCCTACTAAATCTGGGAGGCTGTACTTTCAGGAAATCTTTATCAGTTTGCATAGATTTAGTTTTTTCCTCCATCTTTTTAAGTACTTCTTCTGCTTTGTTGCCAAACAGGCAGTCTTGGTTTAAGGGAGCATCCAGTAATTTAGCTTTAACATGATCTGGCAAAGTTTGCTCCTTAAGCCAAGCATGCCTTTTAAGTATAGACCCAGTGACAGCAGCCCTGCAAGATGCCTCTAATGAATCAAAACCACATTGCAAAGTATGTTTACCAACTTGTTCAGCAGAATGCATTAAATCCTGTAATTCTTTATTTTCAACACAGTCAGGAATCAACATCATTTTCTGTTTAAGCAATCCAATAATATATTGCTGATACTTTAACATATGAAACTGGCAGTTTAAGGCCCTAATGGCCAAAGTAGCAGAAGAGTATGCCTTCTCACCCCATCTATCCAGGACCCTGGAATCTCTATCAGAGGGGGTAGGGTTTTTGGCAGTAGTAGCCTTAATGCCTTTGGGTCCCTGTGAAATTGTCTCAGAATCCACAGTAGGATTCTTAAAGAGGAACTTGTGAGAGTCAGGTACTCTGTAATACCGGTTAGGTTTTCTGGGAGCTGGAGGTAAAGTGTCGGGGGCCAGGCTAGATTCCAAGAAGGCATCATCTACAATGTCCAGTACAGGAGGGACAGCTAAAGGCCTGTGTTGAGGTAGGAGTAAGAATTCCCTAAGACTCTTTTTGGAGTCAGAGTAATCCTGGCTTTCCCAGCGGAAATGCTCCCTAAGAGTATGCAAAGTTTCACCAAAAGAGAAATCCTCTGGAGGGGAAGCAGAGGGAATGGAGTCTTCTGCATCAGAATCCTCATAGATACATAAAGGCAACTCTTGGTCATCAGAAAAAAACAGAAATTTCAGAATCCTGATCAGAAGAATCAGAAGGAAAATCAGTTCTCGATCTCTTAGAGGGAGAAGGGTGGCTTCCCCTGATTAGAATAATAAGGTCTTCAGCCATTCTTATTTGTTTTTTAGGCATAGGGGCCTGACCAAGCGGTCTGGGTGTCGGTTTTCTAGCCGTGGATCGAGATTTAGGCCTTAAAGAAGAAGAAGAAGGTGTCAGTTTAATATGCAAGTCAGTAGGCCTGAATACACCCTCAGAAGCCAGTGCCTGCACAGCGGCTCTGGACCTGTCCAAGGTAGAGACATCCGCAGGTTCCACAGTCGAAGAAGCATCTCGTGGCATACCGGATTCCGAATGGGTCTCAGGAGAGGTCTGCAAATCTGAAGTAGCATGTATCAGGGGCTGCGAAAGCGCCTCACTGAGTACCGGCGAACTGGCGACTAGCTTAACGGATGCGTTGCCGGCAGCTTTGGACCTATGCGGCCTGTCTCTGTCTTTATCTTTGCATTTTTTTGTAATGTTGGTAGTCGGGTGGCTGAGTGCATTTGGATGGAAAGGGTAGCTTGCCTAACCAATCACTGCAAAAATAACATTCATGTCTTCCAGTATGATGGCACTTCTAAATATTTCTTGTCTCAGTACTATACTGGGATAATTCCTAGTATGGAAGATGAATAGGCAGAGTTCCATCTAGGAAGGGTTGATAACTGGCTGGCCAAGGGGACAAAAATAAAAACTAAAAAATAAATTGCTTTTCTATCTTTTGTTGTGCAACTGTAAATGCTCCTACTTATGGTTATGGGACTATTCTCTTGTAGAATCACAACCCTCACACCATTCGTACTAGAATCTGTTTTGCAGGACAACTGACTTATTTATGTCATAGTATTTTAACGTTAATGCATTTGTATTCAGTTTTCTGAGCACTTCAGAACTTTGTCCTGTACATAGCTAAATACCTAGGCTACATCTTGTTCTAACAGCTTTCTGAGATACAAAGTTATCTCAGGCACATTAAATACAAGCTATGCAGGATAACGCATTACTCACAGAAATCTTTTAACACCTGCTTTCCTTCCAGCTTTGGCATTTGCACAACTATCTTTTTTTATGTACTGGGTTTCAGTCCCTTTGATGTCAGACTATGATACACAAATTTCACACCTTTCAACTCTATTTTACATGTATTCATATTTAACGAAGTTGTGCCAACTTAATGTATTTAACAGTTATATCAGACTCATAGCATACTATTCTTGTGTCTTTACCCATAAGACTACATCAGTTGCACTTATAATACCTCTAAGCCTTCAATCACCTATACAACTGCTCTTTGGAATACCTCTATACTCAAGATGGTATACTAATTGGAAGTCTAATGACTCTGCCTGTCTAATGATGTACTAAATGTACACAATTTGGAATTTTCATCATCTAGATTTATTTGCCAGAATCCTTGGTTTGAATCCAGCACTGAAAAGAACTTGGCGTTTATTTAGACCATTTATTCAACTGGAAGGTATGGGTAATGCACTCCTTTAATAAGTTTAGTCAGACTTTGCAGGAAAATAGCAATGTGAATCTTGTCTTGCTTTACAACAATAGCCATACTGCTCACCCATTAGAATGGCTCAGGTTGCTTCTTAATGATACTTATGCTTTCCTTTCACTTTACATTCTTCTCAATTCTACTCCTGAGAGCTACACATACTTATCTTGGAGCCTGTATCACTGGTATGGCATTGGTATTTTTTTGCACATGATTATATCTTACAGACTTCATCAACCTGCACAAAAATAAGCATAACTCTATGGCGCAATGGACAGAACATTGGACTTCTAATTCAAAGTATCATTTCTAATACACTGTACAGTAACATAAGATATTTCTGTGTCTGGCTGTGTATATCTGTCCTCTTTGCTTTCACACTGTGAATTTGTTTTACCATTCCTAGTTTCTCATAACCCAAATACTAGGTAAATATATTTCATTGAGAGCTATGATATGAATCAGGCCCTTGTATACTTATTTTTATATGTACATATTAGTCAGTAGCCTTTGCTCCAACAGCTTCACTTGGTGCTCTGAACATATTAATGTGCAAGCAGCTCTTATTCTACGTCATTTAGCCCAGTGTTTAAAATGTATTTTCAGACATGGTATACTCTGCACCTCTCTCTACTTACTTTCAGCTTTCTGCTTACCAAATAATCAGTATTTCTTGCCAACAATCTGACTACCACTCTTGTTTCACTATTTCTGATGAGTTTTCAGACTTCCTTCTGTTAATCCTTTTCATACTAATAGGGCCAACATATAACCCGTTTTCTTGTTTGTTAAACATGAAAGTTAATTTAAATACATTTGTCCTTCCTTTTGTACATCTCTGAAGAGTGGTTCTTTCTGCTATAGAACACTTCTTTTTCTTATGCTTACAGCAATACGTAGTACACAAAGGCTTGAACTTTAAGTGCACTTTACTTTCTGAGAACCTCGTGACTTTCTCATGACCACAACTGTTAAAATGTATTTTCCTTTTTTATAACTTGTATTTATCTTGTACATGTCAACTTTCTCAGTAACTCCCTTAACTATGCACTAGTAAAGTCACTCACTATAAACATCTTCAGCTTTTGATAACATCAGGGGTACTTCTCTTAATAATTTTCTTCTTGTTTGATAATTTCTTTTTTTAAGACATCTTTAACTGAATGAATTAACACTTAAGACAGAGACAAACATATATTTATATAACAGAAAACAAACCATAGTGACATGTTCACAGTTACGAACATTATACATCACATACATTCGTTTATACAATTGCCATCACTTCAACATTACATAAATTGATCAATTTTTGCCATCCGTTAAACCTGACTCCTCCTCCAAAACATTAATCTGCACGAATTGTTACCACAGTTTCCATTCTTTTTTATATAATTTGCTCCTACCCTTTTCTAAAGATCCAACTTGCAGTTCTTTTATCTCTGTTGCAATAGTCATTACTCCAAATACAGTTGGTTTAGATTTTGATTTCCATTTTCTAGTAACTGGTTTGTTAGGTAATTTCTTATACCAAAAAGTATTCTATCTCATTACTTAATTATGCCATATATCAGATTTTATAGTCTTAGTAACATAAGCCCATGCATTCTCTCTCTGACATTCAGCCCTTGAAAAAGGAAAATGAATAAATTGCATATTTCTTCCTAGGCGCATACTAATTGAATCTTTATTATCATTTAAGACATAAGCAAACATGGATCTATGTTTAGCGAATGAATGGAACGTTCATCGAATGGCCGCTCTTTGCACATAGACCATCGAAATGTCCCTTCAGCGAAAGGCCAAATGATCATACATAATTTCATGGTACTATCACAGTTGGCCAACATGAAGGGACCAGAACGTAGTACGTAGTTATCAGTAACGAAGGGATAAGGAAATCTGCCCTCTCCCCAATGTAATATGATCTCGGTCAAGGTTCCTTTTGAAGAGGGCCAAAGAGGCACTCTGCTTGACATGTATGGGCAGTCTATTCCAGAGTCTGGGGAGTCTCTGGGTCAGGAACCTATCCCTCCAGCATGTTTTGTTTATTGTGATGACAAGGTTTAGATCCCTGCAGCGTGTGGCTCTGAGGGATTGGGATTTCTTTAAGTGTAGCATGTCCAACAGCTCTGGATTTGACATGGCCTTGTATGTTAAGCAGAGATCGCCTCTGAGTAGACGATATGCAACAGAGTATAGCTGGAGTTTTTAAGGTGGTCAGCGTAGGGCATCTGCTTTAGGCCTGTGATTCTTTTAGTGAGGGATCTCTGCGGCCTTTCCAGTTATTGCAGATGTCTTGAGAGGTACATACCAAACGAGGCATTGTATTCTATAATGGGTCTAATGAGGGATGAGTACAGTGGGACAATGACCTCCTTTTTTCTCAATGAAAAGCCCTTAGTGATGAGGTGTGTCACATAGAAGGATTTCCTGACTGTTGTGGCGATGTGGTTATCGAAGGTGAGACCACTGTCCACCTGTGTCCCTAAGTCTCTTACCACACTTTCGGTGTTTAGTGTACTGCCACCTATGTGGTAATTCACGGGTACATATTTTTTCCCAAAGGGGATAACTATACATTTCTTGGCATTGAGTTTGAGCCCATGGCTCTGGCACCACGCATCTGTTTCTGTAAGGCCCTTTTGTAGAGTATCTGCATCATTTGGGGATTCAATAATGGCTCCCAGTTTGCAGTCATCTGTGAACTTTGTTAGCCAGAGTCCCTTAGTGTTGGCCTATACTTCAGAGAAGTAGATGTCAAACAAGAGCAGTCCTAGGACTGAACCCTGAGGTACTCCACTTGTCTGGAGCTGGATTTGGAGTTGGCTACTTTTACAGTGTGGGTTCTGTCAGTAAGCCAGTTGGCAACTCATTGGGTGATGTAGGGATTAATGCCCAACTTAGTAAGTTTATCTATGATTCCAGAGTGGGGGAATGGTGTCAAAGGCTTGGCAAGTTCTAGATAGGCTGTGTGGACCACCTTACCCTTGTCCATGGCTCTGGAGACTGATTCGAAGAAATCAATCAGGTTCAGGAGACATGATCGGCCCTCCACGAACCCAAACTGGGTGGGGTCCAGTGTTTGAAGGTTGCCAATGTCTTTGTTTATAAGTTCCATGATAATACGCTCCATGGCCTTGCAGATCAGGCTCATCAGACTACTGGGACGGTAGTTTCCGGGATCCAAGGTGGATCTCCCTTTGTGGAGTGGGAAAATTGTAGCTCTGCACCACTCAGTGGGCACGAAACCTGATGTGAGGCTATGATTAAACATGACAATTAGGTGAGGTCCCAGTTCATATTGTAGTTCATGTAGTACACAGTCCGGGATGACATCTGGTCCCATGGATGCTGTATTCTTAGCTTTGCAGAGTGCATTTCTTACCTGTGTGGCAGTTATTACTGGAATTTGGCAATCTTCCGGTATTGAGGTGGGCCGTTTAGGGGGTGAGAGGGGGGTGAAGTTGGCACTGAATCGATCTGCCAGGATATTGGCAATATCCTTGGGATCAATATATTTAATGCCATTCTGTTGTAGCTCAGAGCAGATCTGGGCATTGCCATTTAGATTATTGACATAGTTATTGAATGCCTTGTGAATGTCTTTGGAATCTTTGGCAATTTTATTTTCATAACTAGCTTTGGAGGATTTTATGAGGGTTCTCAGTTTTTTACTGAGACTGGTAAGGGAGTTTTTGGCATCCTGGGATTTTCCTCTTTTCTGCAACAGTTTCTTCCTTTTGTTGTAAAGTTTGTTTATGGCAGGGGACCACCAGATTGGCTTCCTTTTTTTGAAGGAGAGCATCTTGGTTCTATCTGGGATGGCACGATTCATGCATGAGTGGATGTGCTCATACTGTGCCTTAGTGTAGGATTCAGCAGTCAAACTTTCAGTTCCTGTCTGCATGGCTGTCATGAAGTTTGTCACTTCTGACTTGAGTAGCATGAAGTTGGCTTTAGAGAATTTTTTTATGGAGGTTTCCTTACTGGGGGGTATGATCATTTAGTATTCCCTGAAGGGAAGTTTTGATGGTCTATGTGCAATGAACGGTCGTTCAATGAACGTTCTGTTCGATTGCTAAAATAGTCCTGGCAAACACACATTAACACAAAAGAAAACAAATCATATTAGAATTTTTTTCCTTTTGCATATATTATGTACCATATATCTTTCTCTTCTTTGTAACTATCAGTCCAGCATTACAAACAACCTCACTCCTCCTGCTGAACATTATTCTCTATGTACTAGTCCCACAATTTTCATTTATTTCTTTGTAATTTGCTCATTCCATATTCAAAAGATTTCTCTTCTAGGTCTTCTATTTTATAACATTCGGTACTTCAAACGCTGTTGCTTTAAGCTTTGATTTCCATTGTCTAGAAATTGCTTTTTGGCAGCCAACATAATTAAACTTAATAAGGCCTTACTGTGGCTAGATGACTTAGATCATGTGTCCCAGCACAAAAGAATCATTTCTTAAGTTACAGCCATTTGCTCTCAATATTTCTGACAAAGTACTCTGTAGGGAATTTTTATAATTTGCCAGCTCATTACACTCAAAAAAAACTATGTTCCCAGTTATCTATTTCTTCCCCTTCATACCTCCAACATTTGCTATTTACCTGAGAAAAATTCCCTGAAGTTTGTTTGGGGTATACAAATACCTATGCAAACACTTTCAAGCAAAGACCCTAAATCTTCTGGACTTTCTTACATACTTGGGAGCCGTGGATATGCCCTTCTATTGTTCCCTTATAAATTGGTTTTCCAGTCTCTCTTTCCAATCCTTTTTTATCCTCCTCACATTGATTCTTTTAGTTATTCATACAATATTTTATATGCTCTACTAATTATCCCTTTTTAACAGCAGCTTCTCTTCAAGATTTAACTAAAAACACTACCAGAACAGGTCTTCCACTCATAGCCGGCCTTAGGCATAGGCCAACTAGGCGTCCGCCTAGGGTGCCGCGGTAGCAGGGGGTGCTTTTCCGGTTTTTATTTGGTGTAGGTAGACCAGGATGGGGCACCAGATGGTGTGGTAGGGGGTGCCATGGAGCCCTTTTGCCTAGGGCACCACTTGACTTAAGGCCGCTCCTGCTTCCACTTAAGACTTCCCTATCTCTTTCTCTTTGCTTATACTCTCGTGTCAATCCTTGGTAGGAAACGCAGTCTCTAGTGTGCAGTCCAACTTGTATTCTTGGCCTCATCTCCATCTATTACCCTTCCTTCTCCAGTTATTTGCTCACAATAGTTTGGCTCCTTTACCAGTTTTCTACAGGAAATCCCAGCCCCCTCTTGCCTATTTTCTGTACCCCTACTTGCAATCATCCCTATTGGTTAAATCTCCTTTCTCCATTCTCACGTTGCCTTAGTTCTTAGAATACTTTCTGCTATTTTATGAATATAATATTCTGAATGGTTATTATTCCCCTTAAGGATCTGCATCCAATATTCGATTGTCTATTTCTAGAACCCCCCCCCCCCATTTATCATCATCCCTTTCCATTACGAATTATGACCTTTTGCTTGTGTTGTGTATATGAGCCTTAACAGTGTACAGTAGTTGTAAAATATCACTTCATATCAGGTAATCATAAACCAGCTTGTTCTATTGGAAGAATCAGCTTATCCCATTTAACATTTGCCCTCTACCCTTCCAGATAAATTCCTTCAAGTCTTTATTAGTGCCCACAATGTCTCTGCTTGATAAAAATATGGCTGGCCTATATATATATAAAACTAAATGGGCTCTAAAAACATTTTCACTGTTTATATTTTATATGCGGTGGTGGTGCTGCGGTAGCTTTGTCACCTCACAGTAAGACGTTGTCATGTTCGATTCTCAGCTAGAGCGTCTTCTGTATGGAGACATGCATGAATGGGCGTACCTTCGTTGAAGGTTGTGCGTCAGGGCTGGCAACTCGGGACGTAAAAATCCACTGCCAATCATTAGCGGACCAGAGTTCCGCTGTGGCGACCCCTAACTGGGAAAAGCCGAAAGACATATTTTACTATCCATATCCATAAACAAGAGCTTTCAGTTTCCTCAGTTTTTGTATTATCTTTTCTCTTCCCACATATGCTTAGTTGCCATAACATAAGTCTTTTAATCCATACTCCTAAATATTTCATGTTATTGTGTCCTCATAAATTTGGGTATTGCTGAACCAATTTGTGTTTGGGTACACAGTTCACAGCTATAGCCTTTGTTTTAGCTTCAGTCATTTTATATCCCTAAAAAACTTTAAAGTTTCTCAAAATGTTCCACAACTCCGAAATGTCCTTTTCTGGATTTATCAGGAACAAAATATTATCATCTGCAAATAAACCAACTTTTTGGATTACTATACCAATTAAATTTTCTTTGCCAGTCACTCTAAATGTAAAGCAAACAACAAAGGAGAAAGAGGACACCCCTGCTTTATTCCTCTGTTCAAAAATAACTTATTAGAGAGGAACTCTCCCACTTTAATTATTCCCTCTTATCCAGCACATATCCTCCTAATTATCCTTATTATTGTATCGGAGAATGTAAATGCTTTCACTGTCTTCTCAAAATCCCAGCTTACTCTGTTGAATGCTTTCTCTGCATCAAGACCCACTAACAACAGTGGTATTTTCTTACATTCTGCTGTGCAGTGGATCATCATTGTTCTACTAAGGTTGTCAAATATTTGCCACCCCTCCACAAAACCACACAGATCCACATCTATCAATTTTGGGAAAACCCTTGCCATTCTTTTAGTTAGTATAGACAAACATTTTATAATCAGGGTTTAGAAGTGAAAGGCACTATATGAAGCTAGGTCAGATGAGTCTTAACGGTCTTTAAGTAATATAGCCCCAGTGGGTTTTTTCGAAGATGCTGGTGATTCCCCTCCTTTTAAAATACTGTTAAACAAAATCTTCCAGATTTTTATCGCTTTCCTCTTTTCTAACTTCCAAATTTCCACAAGAATGCCATCTATTCCTTAAGATTTTCCTGAAGATTGATTATATGTCATCATGTTTATTTCATCTTCTCCTATCTTAATTGTTAGCTATTGAGCTCCATCTACCTCTAACCTTGGCATAATTAAGTTTTCCATAAATATCTGCTTTTGTGCACTTTCTTTTTTTCCGTGTATCTCTGCTTTATACAAATTATCATACAATTTCTATAATATCTCCAATAACTCTATAGGATCTCTGGTTATTTTTATTTTTATATGCTCCCTAAGTTTGGCAACAGCCCTAATTTCTGTTGCCGAAGTCATTGTGCTAAAAGTTTTTGTGCTCCGGAGTTATTATTAAAAAATAATTGCATAACTGCAATGGGCGGCCGTGGTGGTGCGGCGGTCAGCGTTGCCACCTAACAGCAAGAGGTTCTCCGGTTTGATTCTTGGCTGGGGTGCCTTCTGTGTGGAGTCTGCATGTCCTCTCTGTGGTTGCGTGGGTTTCCTCTGGGTCTCCAGTTTCCTCCCAAAGACATGCTGTAGGTGGATTGGACACTCTAAATTGGCCCTATGTATGAGTATGTGAGTGTGTGTGTGTGTGTGTGTGTGTGTGTGTGTGTGTGTGTGTGTGTGTGTGTGTGTGTGTGTGTGTGTGTGCCTTCTGTGGTAGGTTGGGTGCCAGGGTGGCAACTCGACACTGTAAAATTCCATTGCCAATCGTTCTGCGGACCGTTGTTCCACTGTGGTGATCCCTAACTGGGAAAAGCGAAAGAAGAATTAGTATTGCTTAACTGCAAATTTTGTACACTCATGCATATTATCCAGATATTCCCTTATATTTTCTTTAGTACTCTGCAGTTCCTCCTCTTCTTGTTAAGTGAGATTCCCTTTATTCTGCAATACTTTAACCTTCGTCACCCCCTTTTAGTAATTTCTGTGACTTCTTAACCATATCTCTTTCTCTTTTATATCAACCCCATTTTAAACTCCATTTTCATTTTCTCCCACTTACTAGCTATAACGTCTGAAGAGATGTCCACCTTCCCTAATAACTCTTGAATAATTTCCAATACCCATTCCTTAAATTCCTCTCTTTATAACAGGTAACCTGTAATCCTGTAGAATTATCTTCTCTCTCTTTTAAAAAAAATAAAATACAAGAGAAATAAATATGGCAAAAAAATAAATTTTATGTGAGGAAAGGTCTTTCATTTGCACTTATTTGGCAAAGAAAAAGTTAAAGTCCCAGCTGCTGCACTTGTGGACCCTCTAAACTGGCTTCTTCATGATGTATCAAGAAAGTACTGAACAAGTTCCACTCTGCCTGCTACTTTTCCCCTCTTCAGGGACGGCCACTCAGCAGAGTGGATCTGAGGGAGGGATCCAAAGCCTTTGGAAGCTAGCCGGTTGCGGAGTCTTGGGCAAGACACAATCCCACAGGCTACTGCAAGCAGTGGGAATGATGAACATCAAATTTTTAGTTGAGCTGGGACCTTGTTTGTGACACTGTCTATGTGAATACTGACATTTAGCAAAAGCTCAAATGTTACGTTAAAATATTTTTGTTGTGTAACATTTGGTATAATCCTCCCTTTTGAGTACTTTTATAACTATTGTAGGTAGGGATGACAGTTTCTTTGAAATGAAGAAAACCATGACATTTGTCTTGGTACTATTAATTTGAAGTTTAGTCTTGTGTAGCCAGTTACATAGATCTGTAAATTGAGACTGTGTAACTTGTTGGAAGATTTGGTCGAATTTTTGAGTGTCTAGTATAATACTGTCATCTGCAGACATGGTTGGCTTGGAATTTTTTTTAAAACACCCTTACTGAAGTATCACTTGTGTCAAAGTCAGATTTATATTTAAATAAAAGTAATCAAACCATATTGACATGTTCACATTTACAAACATTATACTTCACTTATATTGCTATACATCATATAACCTAAACAACATTACTTAAATTATTTAATTCCTGCTTTTTCTTTAAACAAAAAACATCTTTATTAAGCCATCATTTAAGACACAGGCAATCATACATTTATATAAATGAAAACAAACCACACCGGCAGAATCCTAGTTGCAAGCATTTTATATCAGAAACCATACTGATACTCTCCCAGTTGCAAACATTATGCATCACTTATAATCTATCCAATCATTTTCAGTCAAACATTACATAGCTCATTTAAGTCCTGCCTTCTTTTAAACTTCATTCTTCCCCTGTATGTATTGTTCCCACAATTCCCATTTTCTTATGTAGTTTGCTCGTACCCTTTTCTAAAGAACTCAAGTCCAGTTGTTTTATTTCTGTTACTATATTCATTATTTCCAGTATAGTTGATTTAGATTTTGATTTCCGTTTTCTAGCAATTGTTTTTATGGCAGCCTCCATAATTAGACACAGCAAATCCTTATGTCTAGGCAATTCCGATTTTGTATCATAGCTCAGAAAAATCATCTCCCTCGTCACACCAATTTGCCCACCCAGCATCTCTGACAGTGCATCCTGCAGGGAATCCTTAGAGTCCGCCCATTCACCGCACTCCCAAAAAATATATTCCAGATTACCCTTTGATAAAGCCAAATTAATGAGGCTCCAGGACTGAGGGACTTTCAATGTCCAAATTAATGAAGTCTGAGATCATGTGCACCATAGCTTTACATGTGAGACTGGTAAAACTAATTGATCTATAGTTACCAAGGTTCCTGGTTGGGCCACACTTGTGGATTGGCATTACAACAGCTGGTTTTGAGGCTTCAGGAATGAAACCAGTGAAGAGACTTGGGTTAAGGAGTTTAAGTGGGGGTTCAGAAAGGCCATATTTGGCACTCATAGTCAGACAACTTGGTACGTTATCATGACCTATACATGAAATATTCTTAGTGTTTGAAAGGTTTGAAAGAACTTGTTCCACAGAAATTAAAGGTGGTGGCTGGGATTGTGGAAACTATGGGATAACTATAACTGTGGGCAGAGTAAAGTTTTCACAAAATTTGTTATTTAGGATATTAGCTACTTCCATTGGGTCAGAGAGTATAGTATTATTGTGAACTAGCTCCAAACACTGTCAGGTGTTAGTTCTTAACTTCCTGACATATTTAAAAAAAGATTTGCAGTTATTTTTAGTTTTAGTGACTATTTTAAGTTCATACTCAGCTTTGAACTTCACATGGTTCCCTTAAGCTCTGCGCTAGTTTGCTTAAGTTTGCTCTTTAGCTAGGTGAAATGAGACCTCTTATAAGACTTGAGCAGTTTCTTTTTTTTTTTGTAATATAATTTATTTATACAGTTATTTTACCACAAGGCTTTGTTTTTAAATTTCTTACTACATTCGTTGTGGATAGAGAGTGCCTCAAGCTACTAAAGTGAGAGTAGAACTCAGAGAAATAGGTTACAGTTTAAGCAATACGATACTTTGGAGGATTACAGCAGACTTTAAGTCATCAAGTAACTGATGGAGGTTTGCTTTTGAGTCCCTAAACACAGAGCCATTTATGGGGGAAGTACTATCAGTTTTAAAGGAAAAAGTCACTTAATAAGGATCTGATTTAATAATATGTGATGATACATATGGAGGTGTGTAAGAAGTGGCCATATTTGTGATGATTAGATCCAGGACAATGGGGCCTCTAGTAGGACAGTTAACTATTTTTGAAAGAGAGTTAGCATTTACAATGTCAAGGAAGTGCTGAGCATGCCAACCTCTGGCAGTATAAATCAGCCAATTTATGGATGGATAGTTGAAGTCCCCCAGTGGAAATGTCTTGGGTTTAATGTGAATTTTAGCTATTGTGTTACGAGAGATATCATGCTTAGAAGGAGACACTGAAGGTGTTCTATAGCTAGCTATGAAGTGGTGATTAGTCTTGCTTAGGATGACATGGACTTCTAGAAGCTCATATGTGGTGTCCCAAGGAATCTGTCTTAAAGTGATGATATCCTTGACAAATACTGATGCTTCCCCACAATTACCAGTGGGTCTGAAGACATGATAGGCATTATACTCAGGAATACTGTACATGAAGTGCTTTCACTGCTCTGAAACCATGTTTCTGTACAAATACATACATGAATCTGTTCAAGTTGCAGGAAAACTTCAAGTTCGGACATTTTTTATTAAAGATCCTGGCAGTGAGTAGAGCCACATTAATGTGTTCCAAATTAAAAATTACTAGGTTAGAATGTCCATCAGATGGATTCTGCCTTAAAAAGGCAGTATGGGGACAGCAAAAGCTTGTTAAGATCATCCCTGGGAAAGCAGTATAGCTCATACTTCTAGGTGTCTGAGTTCACATCCCATTCTCTTTATCCTGTCCCACTCAGCACCCATTGTCCAGTCTTTGCGTTAGATGTTCTACCATAGTGGGGCTGACTCCCAGTCCTTTAGTCTGTTGATTAATGTTCAGTATAGTACTGTCTCAAATGCTTTGTTGAAATCTGAGTAGTCATCATTCTGTTCTAATCCTTGTAAAAACTTTGATTCTCTCACAAGTTGATGAGGACTGCTGACACAACAGTTACAGACTTTATATTCTCCAGAAAATGCGATTCTAATATAAAACCTGTTATTCTAGTAACTACTGAAGTACATAAGAGAAGGGATATTTTTTACATTTGTCACTGATGTTGGGCCTTTGTCTGTTTTCTTCCTGGTTACTGTAATGAGTGCTTGAGAGCTGCGGCTTACGTTCTTTTTTGGTGAGCTATATGTTAAGGGAAAACATAATGATTAACCTTGCAGCCGCAATCTGACCCCATTACTGTGTCTATTTTTTTTTTACCCCTTTTGGTGAATACATGTGATTACCAGAACTGGTTATCAGTTTGTCAGGCAGGTTGTGGATGAAAAAGTCTGGGGAGGGGGACAGGCCATAGTGTCCAACAGCTTCAAGCTGAAATACATTTATAATGAATGACTGTTTCTTCACTTATGGTGAATGTTTCTTCAATTGTTTGAAGGAATCGAGATAAATCTGCGGACACCGGTAACATCAAATACTGCCCGGAGCATTATACACATATATATTTTTTTACTTTAATTTTTAATGAAATAGTAGATGATATGCCCTGTAGTTGCAGGCAAAACAAATTATGGTTGTTATTTATGCTCTATAGCTGCAAAAGAACTAGATTACAGTGGCTAGTATTTCATTACTTTTGCCAGCTGCACCTGATTAAACTGTCATTCACATGACTAGTTTGAGGGAGAGGGAGTATGAGCTATGGGCTATGGTTACTTGTAGCAAGCAGGGTGATCTATGCAGTTGCCTAACAAGGCCCCCGTTACCATAAAAAGGTGCAATTCCAAAGAATGAGTATATTACTTGGAGCATGTATGGAGTGCGACCCCACACAACCCTCAAAATGGACTTGACAGAATCCTAGAAGAGACAGGGTAGCCAGTTTCAAAGATAAAATATGCAAAGGAGTTTTGCTGAATGGTTTCAAGTGACTAATGTCAGAAGCATGTTTATGTGTTCAGGAGAAACAGGTTGAAATAAATTACTGAGCTCATAGTTTTTTTTTCCCACTTTAAACACAAATATCAGAGGTTTACATAAAAGGTATGTTGCATGTCAAAACACAGGGTCATTACATGAAAAACTGTCAAATAAAAATATGACTTGGAGGGAGGTCAATGTATGTGTCTATTAGCAGCAAGCTGAAATATGTTATTATGACCATTTCTGTTGTCTTCCAAATTAGATGATAGAAAAATACAGAATGTGGGTATCATCTTCAGTAAGCATATGATATATTAAAACAAATGGTAGTAAGAGGATCACTTCTGGTCAGTTATTGATGTGCTTTGTTTAGGGTCACTATCTGACAAACAGCAAAACGGCCATTACATTTTTGTGATATCCTCATATACAGGATCACTTCTTATTTTTTATTTGTTTATTTATTGACATTTGTTAACCAGGTTTGTCCAACTGGGCTTGTGGCCCATTTTCAGTGGAGACCCGTGGAGAAAAGTTCCAGTAGTACATTTTTAAACAACTACAATTTTAAACAATACTGATATCATAGCAGTTATAGCAAAACAGTTCACATATGTTGGGTTACATGCATAAAGTTAAAGTTGCATTAAAAAGAAGCTTAGTAACATAATTTTACATTGATATAGTTCAATAGGTCAAGAATAAAAAAATTTTGTTTGTATAAAATTATGCAAATGCATAGTAGACACATTGGAGAGAGAGCTGTAATGAGGTACTAAGTATGGACTTTTTGAGGGTACATAAAGGGAAGGAAGACTAGGTACTTGGGTACAAAACACAAACACTTCTGATCAGTTATTGATATATTTTGTTTGAGGGCACTATCTAATAAATACCAAAATGGCTATTACATTTTTATGATGCCTTCACATCAAAGATACTGCATCCTCTCAAAAGGGGAGCATTCCACTGGAAGCGTGTGTGGTTTGTACCACAGCACCATATTAGAAGTACTTGACATTTCTATTGTGAACTGCCCATGCAGAAATGAAATATAGAGCTCCTGTTGTCACAGTCTGGCACTATGCTTAGTTTCTGTCTTAGGTGCTATCTGAACTAGGCACAAAAGGCTGGGGGGTGGTGTTTTATGAAAAGAAATGGCACTTACAGGATCCCCTCTGACTGATTACTGATATGCTTTGCTGGGCACAAACAGTATCTGTTAAAACAGCTGTATGATCATTCTACTTTTATGATTTCCACCACAGGAAGGTTTAATGTACCTTCTAATAAGGAGAAATAGCATCTTTGAAAGAACTACATTCTACTGCAACAATTTGTGTTTTGTACCCAAGTACCTTATTGCAACTTCCTGATTTTCTTATTGCAAACTATATTTGAGATACTAACAAATGTACACTTATAAACAGCTGGTAAATCCAGCTTTTCTGAGGGCTTTTGCTGTCACAGTCTGGCACTATGGTTGGTGTCCCCTAACTCCCAACCTCACACCAGATGCTACATAATATCTAGACAAAAGGGCTGGGGGCAACTGATATATGAATTGCTGGCAAGATAATATCTATCAAACAGCAATAGAACCATTATATTTATGTAGTGTACCCTCTCAGAAGGGGCAGTATGCATGTGCCTTATATCAAGGTACCTTATTAAAAGTCCCCGATTTTTTTTCTTTTTTTAACAGTGAACTCTCTTCACTGACATATGGCCTCTCATAAATAGCTAGTAAATCCAGACTTCAGAGGACTTCTGTTGTCACAGTATGGCATTATGTTTGGTTTCCATCTGGGTGCTATTTGACCTCTGCACAAAAGGCTGGGGCAGGTGATACAGAAAATTAAATGGCAGTTTCAGGACGGCTTCTGACTATCAAAAATATTTGTTGGGGGACAGTACACGTGAAACAGCAATGTGGCCATTATATTTATGTGATGCCTTCACTGTCAAAGGTACACTACCCCCTCAAAATGGGCAGATTCAGAGTGACAGTGTGTACACAGTAGAAAATTATTACAGTACATGACCCTGAACTGTTATCGTGAACTCCTTCTGGATGAACTGACTTAATGGCTCTTGCATACTGCTAGTAAATAAAGCATTTCATTTTTTTTTTTTTTTTGCTTTCCACCTGAGTCCTACTTGACCTCTGGGCAATAGTGTTTGGGACAGCCGCTGTACTGCAGTAAGTGTCTGTTATGGGGTCACTTTTGATTATTGATAAGGTTTGTTGGAAGTGGTCATTTTCTGTTAGCTATATGACCATTATATTTGTCTGATTCCTTCACAGTCAAATGCACTGTTGTCTCTCAGAAGGGACACAGTCCACTCAGGCGGTGTGTGTATTGTACCAAACTACCTAATCATAAGTCATATATTATTGTGATTTGTCTTTAGGGAGTTGACATATGGTCTCTCATATTCAGCTCTAATCATAAGTCATTTATTACTGTGACCTGTCTTTAGGGAGTTGACATATGGTCTCTCATATTCAGCTAGCAATGCCAACAATTCATAGGTTTATACGTTCATAGGTAGGTACTAGGCTATCGGCCCTAGGGCCCATACAAGCCTAGCCAAAAAATGTACCCTGGCTTTCACCACCCAAGAAAATTATTTTCCTGTGTCGAGCAGAGCCACAGAAGTGATCCCCGGGGTGAATTTCCCATTTCCCATCCAATCATCAAGATTTTTCTTGAAGAGTACTAATGAGGAGCTCTGTTTGACATAGATAGTCTGTTCCAGAGTATGGGAAGTCTCTCGGACAGGAATCTATCCCTCCAGCATGTTCTGTTTATTGTGGTGACAAGGTTTAGGTCCCTAGAGCGTGTAGCTCGGAGGGATTGGGATTTCTTTAAGTGGAGCATGTCCAACAGCTCTGGGTTTGACATAGCTTTGTATGTTAGGCAGAGATCACCCCTGAGTAGGCAATATGCGATGGAGTAAAGCTGTAGTTTTTTGAGACGGTCTGCATAGGGCATCTGTTTGAGGCCAGTAATCCTCTCTGTGAGGTATTTCTGTGGTCTTTCCAGTTGTTGTAGATGTCTTGTGAGGTACATACCAAAAGGGGCATTGTACTCTATAATGGGTGTAATCAGTGATGAGTAGAGGGGAACAATGACCTCTTTTATTTTCTTGATGAGAATCCTTTTGTGATGAGATGAGCCACGTAGAAGGATTTCCTGACCACTATGGTGATGTGATTATCAAAGGAGAGACTACTGTCCACCTGTGTCCCAAGGTCTCATCATATTTTTGGCATTAAGTAGACTACCAGCTATGTGGTAGTTCATGGGTACAGAGTTTTTACCAAAGGGGATGACAATACACTTTTTGGCATTGAGCTTCAGGCCATGGCTTTGACACCAGGTATCTGTCTCAGTGAGGCCCTTTTGTAGTTTTTCCACATCGTTAGGAGTTTCGACTATGGCTCCTAGTTTGCAGTCATCTGCAAACTTTGTTAGCCAAAAACCTTCTGTGTTGGCCTGCACTTCAGAGAAGTAGATACCAAACAGGAGTGGACCCAGGACTGACCCCTGTGGTACTCCACTTGTCACTGGTCTGATGTCGGATTTGGAATCCGCTACTTTCACAGTGTGGGTTCTGTCCGTGAGCCAGCTAGCAACCCATCTTGTGACATAGAGATTTATACCTAGTTTATAGGTTCATAGGTTCATACTAGGCTATCTGCCCAAGGGCATTTATAAGCCTAGCCCATAGTTATTTGGCTTTCGCCACCCCTTTAGTTTGAATAAATCTATGCCTATTATTTTGCTGTGCCTCTGTCAAGCAGTGACACTGAAGTAATCCCTGGGGTATATCTGCGATCCCCCATCCATTGGTCAAGATTCCTCTTGAACAAGGCCAGCGAGGTGCTCTGCCTCACATGTACCGGGATTTTGTTCCACAGCATAGGGAGTCTCTGGGTGATGAATCTGTCCCTCCAGCACGTTCTATTAATAACCGTGTCAAGGTTTAAGTCTCCCGCCCTTGTGGTTCTGAGGGATCTAGATTTTTGAGGTGAAGCATATTCATCAAATCAGGGTTTGACATGGCCTTATATGTCAAGCACAGGTCACCTCTGAGCAAGCGGTATGAGACTGAATAGAGCTGGAGTTCTTTCAGTCGGGCAGCATAAGACATATTTTTGAGACCCTTTATCCTTTTGGTGAGGAACTTTTGGGGCCTTTCCAGCTGCTGCAGGTGTCGGGTCAGATACATTCCGAATGGGGCATTGTACTCAATCATAGGTCTAATGAGTGATGAGTACAGGGGGACGATGACCTCCCTTGATCTAGATGTGAATCCCTTCATGATCAGGTGGGCAATGTAGAAGGCTTTCCTAACTACTTTAGCAACATGAGTGTCAAGCGAAGGCTACTGTCAACCTGGGTCCCCAGATCCCTGATGACTTCTTCTGTGCTCAGTGGATTGCCACCTATATGGTAGCTAGGGGTAACCTTGTTTTTCCCGAAGGGTATGACTATGCATTTCTTGGCATTTAACTTTAGGCCATGGCTCTGGCACCAGTTATCCGTTTCTGTGAGGCCCTTCTGAAGGATATCTGTGTCAGATGTGTTTTCGACTATGGCCCAGTTTGCAGTCATCTGCAAACTTTGTCAGCCATAACCCTCCTGTGTTTGCTTGTACTTCAGAAAAGTAGATGCCGAACAAGAGTGGACCCAGGACTGAGCCCTGTGGGACACCACTTGTGACAGGCTTTGAGTCTGACATGGCTCCAGCAACTCTGACCCTGTGGGTTCTGTCACTTAGCCAGTTTGCAACCCATCTTGTGATGTATGGGTTTACATTCAAGCTGAGTTTTCGATGATACCTGAGTGGGGTATTGTGTCGAAGGCCTTTGCCAGGTCAAGGTAGGCTGTATGGACTGCCTTCCCTCATCAATGGCCTTGGTGACTGTCTCGAAAAAGTCAACCAAGTTTAAAAGGCATGATCTGCCTTTGACAAAGCCAAACTGGGTTGGATCCAAAGTCTGCAAGTTCCCTAAGTCTTTATTTATGAGTTCCATTATGATCCTCTCCATGGCTTTGCAGATAAGGCTTGTCAAGCTAATGGGACGGTAATTTCCAGGGTCGGTGGAGGCACCGCCCTTGTGAAGTGGGACCACAGTCGCCGTGCGCCACTCCTTGGGTACGTATCCTGAGGTGAGGTCAAGATTAAACAGCTGTCCTAACTGCGGGTTAGTGAGCTTATCTATAATTCCAGAGTAGGGGATGGTGTCGAAAGCCTTGGCGAGATCTAGATAAGCTGTGTGAACCATTTTACCCTCATCTATGGCTTTGGTGACTGCTTCAAAGACGTCAATCAGATTTAGGAGACATGATCTGCCTTTTACAAATCCAAATTGGGTAGGGTCCAGAGTTTGGAGATTACCAATGTCTTTGTTTATGAGTTCCACAATGATACGTTCCATGGCCTTGCAGACCAGGTTCGTCAGGCTAATGGGGCGGTAGTTCCCGGGGTCCGTCGTGGCTCCCCCTTTGTGGAGTGGGATAACCATCGCGGTGCACCATTCAGTGGGTACAAAGCCTGAGGTGAGGCTATGATTGAACATGGTACTTAGGTAGGGTTCCAGTTCATTCTGTAGTTTGTGTAGAACGCAGCCTGGGATATTGTCAGGTCCCATGGATGCTTCCAAAAATGAAAGCAACAGGACACTGCTGGAGTAAAATACTGCAAAGTTCTTTAATCATACAAAACGAGTTAGTGCTTTCGGGATAAACCCTTCCTCAGACAATATTCAAAAATGATAAAACAACCATATTTAAAATACAATTGACCAATCATTTGCTTAGAAAAACCCGCCTATTCTGTAAGGTGGGTTTGATAGGTAAAACATCGTTTAAACCAGGATCCCTATGTGCCATTAAATCCACTATCCATTTGGATTCTGCTAAGGCTGTCTGATGTTTGATGTCACCCCCCCCTGCTGTTAAGTTTTTGAGTGTGACCTGTAACCATATTGAAATGTTCTCTGTGACCCAGTTTCTGTAAGGAAACACAACATGATAAAGAAAGCACGCCTACTATGAATACAGGTACTTATGCATGTGGCAGGTGTAAGGCATGTACATATATTAACACCCAGACAGAATTTAGGCACCCCAATACACATAAATTATTTTATTTTCGGGGCAGGGCCACATGTAGAACACAAAATCTGGTTTATTTAGCTGAGTGTGAATGCTGTCCATGTTTTTATGTTGGCATGACCAACAATATGTTTAAGGTGAGGATTTTGCAGCACTTGAGTAATATCAGAAATTGTGATTTGAGCAATGCTTTATATAGACACATTAGTGTAAATCCAACACATACTTTTAAATTTAGATGTATTGTCAATATAAAACTTAACAGCAGGGGGGGTGACATCAAACATCAGACAGCCTTAGCAGAATCCAAATAGATAGTGGATTTAATGGCACATAGGGATCCTGGTTTAAACGATGTTTTACCTATCAAACCCACCTTACAGAATAGGTGGGTTTTTCTAAGCAAATGATTGGTCAATTGTATTTTAAATATGGTTGTTTTATCATTTTTGAATATTGTCTGAGGAAGGGTTTATCCCGAAAGTGCTAACTCGTTTTGTATGATTAAAGAACTTTGCAGTATTTTACTCCAGCAGTGTCCTGTTGCTTTCATTTTTGGATTTATTATATTTCTTAGTATATTTGGACTTTAGCATAGCGTACTCATTCTTTTGGGTCCCATGGATGCTGTGTTCTTGGCTTTGGAGAGTGTGTTTTTTACCTGTGCAGCCATGATTATGGGAACTTCGCATTCTTTCGGTATAGAGATGGGCCCTCTAGGGGGTGTGAGGGGGGTAAAGTTAGCACTGAACCTATCTACTAGGATGTTAGCAATATCAGTTGGTTCTGTATATTTAGTGCCATTGTGCTGTAACTCAGAGCAGATCTGAGTGTTCCCATTTAGATTCTTGACATAGCTATAGAACGCTTTGTGGTTGTCTTTAGAGTCAGTGGCAATTTTGTTTTCGTAAATAGCTTTGGAGGATTTTATGAGGGATCTCAGCTTCTTACTGAGGTTGAGCAGGGAGTTCCTCCAGTCATGGGAATTTACTCTTTTTTGCAACAGTTTTTTTCTTCTGCTGTAGAGTTTGTTTATGGCAGAGGACCACCAGATTGGCTTCCTTTTTTTGGAGGATAACATCTTGGTTCTATTAGGGATAGCATGATCCATGCACTCGTGTAAGTGCTTATAAAATGCATTTGTGTAGGATTCGGCAGTCATACCTCTATTGTCCGTCTGCATGGGTGTCATGAAGTTTGCCACTTCTGTCTTAAGAAGTGTGAAGATGGCTTTGGAGAAGTTTTTTATGATGGTTTCCCTAATTGGGGGTGGGGGTGGGATGTGGATGTCTAGGCTGATTAGCTTGTGGTCGGATCTGACCGAGGAATTGACCTCTGGTGTGGAACACCGGTTTCCCATGTTGGTAATGACCACGTCTAGGATATTGCTGCACCTGGTGGGGGTGTGAATAAGTTGATCCAAGGTGTTGGAATTTATGAATTCTAGAAAACGTTGAGCAAAAGAGTTGGTACATGAGTAGTTTTCCCAGTTAATGGTGGGGTAGTTGAAATCGCCCATTATTAGGGTGTTGGGTTGTACCCTAATACTTTCCAGTGTATCAAGAAATGAGGAGTGTGAATCCTGGGGCATGGTGGGGTGTCTGTAGCAAGCTACTATTTGGATTGTGGTCTTGCACAGAGTTAGTTGCACTTGGAAAATCTCGGATGCATTATGCTGTGCAACTAGCCTGGAGGTGTGGATATCCTTAATGAATATGGACACGCCTCCGCCTTTAGTGCTTCATTCTGGGTTAGGTAGCCGAAAGGTGTGGTATGAACTGTAGCCTGGTAATGCAGGGGTGCTCTCTGGAGCTTTGAACCAGGTCTCTGTCACTGCACAGATGTTAATGTTCTCCATTTTAAGGAGTGCCTCGAGTGAGTGCATTTTCAGGTTCAGACTTCTAGCATTCAGAGGACTTTTTATCTCTGCTCAAAAGGATGGATAAAATTAATGTCCAGAATAAATATACAAGAAGTTTGTAGTTTCTCAACAGTCAAAATACTGTACATTTTTTTCTAGAAAACAAATTTTTTTCACTTGTAACATTCTGCACTTACAGTGTCATGCTTTTTGGTACCTAACATTGTAGAATCAAAATCACAGGTATTCTGTAGTGGAAACTCTCTGCTTAGAACTGCAGTCCTAAGCATGCCCCGTAGCCGATTACTGTGTTGTTCTTACCTGAAGGTTTTGTAATGAAATTTCAAAGGCAGACTCAGACATAGCCATTTGCTTGAGTTCATATGCCTTTAATTGCCAGTCTAACAATTTGCAATATACCCTGTTTTCACTGTGAATGCTGTAGGGAACTAATGCTCAGTACAGAAAGTAAAACAACAGGCTAAGATTCTTCTTTATTTTGTAGTCAACAGATCAGAAGTAAAACTCCTCTCTGTGTTTTTCACCACAAAAAAACATGTGTGTGTGTATGTGTGTGTGTGTGTGTGTGTGTGTGTGTGTGTGTGTGTGTCTGTGTTTTTTATTTTCATGCACCATTATAGGTATGATGCTTATTTTGAGTGCATCTATACCTTTAATTAGTGAGATGTATAATACGTGTCATACGTATATCAGTACGGCCTTTGCAATTGATTTATGCACACTGAGGACGCTGCGAGCGAAACCGGCCACCGGTTTGTGTTGTTTGGGCTGTTTTGTCCAATAAACCACTTTTTACTTCACGCTGACTGTGGATTTTATACATTTGGAGTGCTGGAAGCATTGTGAACTTTGTGTTTCTTGTCCGTGCACCATTTTTGGGTTCCGTGCACCATTTTTGGTTTTGGATTTTGTATATCGAGTGCTGGGACATTACTCTGAGGATTTCTTGCATTCGTAAGGGCCTGGAGACTTATTGGACTATGCAGTGATTCTGTGTTTTGATTTTTACCTGTAAAGAGTCTTTTTTACGGGTAATCATTGTGTTGTTTGGTCAGCGGAAGTGGTGGTAGACTATCTTTACAACAGCTGTGATATGGCTCAAGGTACTGATTTTTCTGCTTATATTAAAAACATTACAGCTGATAAAGATGACAGTGCGTGTTTTACTGGGGTTATTGATAAGAATGTTATTACATCAGCCACCATTTCTAAACCTACGGAGGCGGCAGATAGCTTTAACAGATTAATAGAGGCTTCTAAACGAGTGAGAGCTAATGTATGGCATTGCAAGTTATTAAAGGCCTATTTGGTTGCTAAAATAGCACCGAGGGGCTTACAAGTATATGTTGAACGAGGCTTGGGTAATACAGATGAGAATTTTATGGCGAAATGGAAAAGTATACAAGCCACTGCTTCGAGTATGTTTTTGCAACTGTTGGTGGAACATTATGAATCACAATTGCCTTTGCTGTCAGCCAAGCTTGATGAATGTTATGAAAATACACAAAAGTTTGTGAATGCCTCTGAATATGATAACCTTTATACCAGATTTATAAATGATTTAGATAAATATGATAAGGAACTTTCTAAACGCAAGATGCAAAAATATCAACGTGATGTTAATTATTTTAAACAAAGCACTATGTACACTTGGAAGAAGTTAAAAAAGGGAGTGAGATTTAATGAGGATAGACAAGTCCCCAGGCCTAAAAGGAAAAGGTCAAATCCATATTGAGGAGACGTGAATCCGCAACGAGTGCTTCTGAATTTTCTTCCAGCATGTCCAATACTGATACGGAGCCTGAGAATATGGAAACACTAGAAGTTCCATCACCAGTTTCCAAAAGATTTTGAACCCCTTTAGAAGGGCAGGGCGGAAACACCGAGGATGCAGACGACGCTGTACGGAAGATATTCCAAGAACAGATGATACAACCCAATGTGTAGATGGACATTCTGATGAACAGTCAATTAATGACACAACTAATTTGGTTATTAATCTAACTGATTATGTTTTTTCCTCCAGTGAAATCAGTGTGCTTAATAAAGGTCTCGGATTTATCCCTTCGTTTTTTGTTTCACAATATGATGTTATCAATGATGTAAAAAGTTTCTGTAGAAAGCTTAATTTAAAATATTTTTTTTCACATCAAGAAAAGTTTTCAGAGAAGAGTAATATTGGGGGGTTTAAATTTAGGAAGTCACAGTTTATGCCACCCTACCATAGTACCATCAAGATGTTTGAGCAGTTGGTAATAAAAGATTTGCATGTACATCAGTCAAATATTTTTTCCAACAAACAATATAATTTGACAAAGGTTGAAAATGAAGCCTTAACTAAACTCAAAAATAATTCTAATATAGTTATTGCTGGGGCTGATAAGGGTGGGGCGGTAGTCATCTGGGATAAAAAAAATTATATGGCAGAAGCCATCAGACAGTTGACTAATGATGAATATTATCAGACTCTGGATTCTGATCCTATCCTAATGCATAAAAAGCTGATTGATGCCTTTCTTAAATAAAGTTGTGAACAACATATCATTACTCCACAGTTGTTTAAACAATTACAGGTGGATCATCCTATACTTCAATATTTCTATATGATGCCCAAGATACACAAAAGCCTCCTTAATCCCCCGGGATGTCCAATACTAGCAGGGAGGGGGTCTTTGACTGAGCCCCTCTCAGAATTTTTGGAATACAAGCTAAAAAAGTTATTGGTTTATGTAACAGCCAGGATTAGGGACACTCAACAGTTTCTAGCTTTAATGGATGATATCCAAGTAGCAAAAGAACAGTATTTGGGGACTTTAGATGTACAATCGCTTTATACGTCTATACCACATGCAGGGGGCATTAGGGCAGTGCAATATTGGATGACTATTTCTGGTATATACTCCACTAAAGAACAAGAATTTTTGATTAAAGTACTTGAATTAGTGTTGGAACATAATGCTTTTACCTTTAATCATCAGTGGTATTTGCAGGTCAAGGGAACAGCTATGGGGGCTACTTTTGCTCCCACATATGCTGACCTCTTTATGGGGTATTTTGAAATACAATATATATACTCCTTACCCACACATTTCAAGCAACATTTAATCATGTGGAGACGATACCTGGATGATTGTTGGATAGTGGCGTTGTACTCTATAATGGGTCTAATGAGTGATGAGTAGGGGGGAACAATGACCTCTTTTTTTGGATGAGAATCCTGTTGTGAAGAGATGAGCCACATAGAAGGATTTCCTGACCAGTGTGGCGATGTGATTATCAAAGGAGAGACTACTGTGTCCCAAGGTCTCTTATCACATTTTTGGCATTAAGTAGACTACCAGCTATGTGGTAGTTCATGGGTACAGAGTTTTTACCAAACGGGATGACAATACACTTTTTGGCATTGAGCTTCAGGACATGGCTTTGACACCAGGTATCTGTCTCAGTGAGGCCCTTTTGTAGTTTTTCCACATCGTTAGGAGTTTCGACTATGGCTCCTAGTTTGCAGTCATCTGCAAACTTTGTTAGCCAAACACCTTCTGTGTTGGCCTGCTTGAAGTAGATACATACAGGAGTGGACCCAGGACTGAACCCTGTGGAACTCCACTTGTCACTGGTCTGATGTCGGATTTGGAATCCACTACTTTCACAGTGTGGGTTCTGTCCAGTGAGCCAGTTGGCACCCATCTTGTGACATAGGATTTATACCTAGTTTAGTGAGCTTATCTATAATTCCAGAGTGGGATGGTGTCAAAGCCTTGGCGAGATCTAGATAAGCTGTGTGAACCATTTTACCCTCATCTATGGCTTTGGTGACTGCTTCAAAGAAGTCAATCAGATTTAGGAGACATGATCTGCCTTTTACAAATCCAAACTGGGTAGGGTCCAGAGATTGGAGATTACCAATGTCTTTGTTTATGAGTTCCACGATGATATGTTCCATGGCCTTGCAGACCAGGCTCGTCAGGCTAATGGGGCGGTAGTTCCCGGGGTCCGTCGTGGCTCCCCCTTTGTGGAGTGGGATAACCATCGCGGTGCGCCATTCAGTGGGTACAAAGCCTGAGGTGAGGCTATGACTGAACATGGTACTTAGGTAGGGTTCCAGTTCATTCTGTAGTGCATGTAGAACGCAGCCTGGGATATCGTCAGGTCCCATGGATGCTGTGTTCTTGGCTTTGGAGAGTGTGTTTTTTACCTGTGAAGCACTGATTATAGGAACTTTGCATTCTTCCGGTATAGAGATGGGCCCTCTAGGGGGTGAGAGGGGGGTAAAGTTAGCACTGAACCTATCTGCTAGGATGTTAGCAATATCAGTTGGTTCTGTATATTTAGTGCCATTGTGCTGTAACTCAGAGCAGATCTGAGTGTTCCCAATTAGATTCTTGACATAGCTTTAGAACGCTTTGTGGTTGTCTTTAGAGTCAGTGGCAATTTTGTTTTCGTAACTAGCTTTGGAGTATTTTATGAGGGACTCAGCTTCTTACTGAGGTTGAGCAGGGAGTTCCTCCAGTCATGGGATTTTACTCTTTTTTGCAACAGTTTCTTTCTTCTGTTGTAGAGTTTGTTTATGGCAGAGGACCACCAGATTGGCTTCCTTTTTTTGGAGGATAACATGATCCATGCACTCGTGTAAGTGCTTATAAAGTGCATTTGTGTAGGATTCGGCAGTCATA
>NC_056730.1:927148600-927226100 GCF_019279795.1 Protopterus annectens
ACATAGGTGCCGAGAAAGGATCCAAAGTTCTCTGTACCGCCCAAATAGAGAATCTCTTCCATTTACTCCGATAAACCTGCCTGGTGGAAGGTTTATGAGCTGCCACTAAAATGGCCTTGACCGGTGATGAGATACCGGGAGTCCTAATTAAGGATGGAACTGGAGCAGCCAAGCTTTCAACTTCAGGGTGCAGATTGGGAACCGATATTCCCAGAGGGTGGGAGATGAGATCCGAATTGGATCCAGAATCCAGGGTGGATTGATTTTGTGAGACCATACGAAGGGGAACCAAGGTTGACGAGGCCAGAACGGGCAATGAGAATCATTCTGCTCCCCAAACTGTTGGCTTTCTGCAGAAGCCTCTGCATCAGAGGAAGTGGAGGGTAGGCATAAAGGAGACCGGGAGGCCAAGCATGCACCAGAGCATCTCGGGAACTCCTGGTGGGAAGCAGAGCGAAGAAATTGTCGATTTGGCGTTTGAGGGAGAGGCAAAAGATCGCAACAGGGTTGCCCCAGACGGCAAAAATCTTCTTCGCTACTTGAGGATTGAGAGACCACTCGTGTGGAGAAAGAATGGTGCGACTGAGCTTGTCCGCAAGGATGTTGGACTTTCCCGGAATGTGCGTTGCTACCAGAAAGCGTTTGGTGGAAATTGCCCATTCCCAGACTCTCATGGCCTCTCGACAAAGGACGTAAGACCTGGTTCCTCCCTGTTTGTTGATATACCAGACTACCGACATGTTGTCTGTCTGAATCGCAATAGTCCCTGAAGGAAGAACGTGGTGAAGTGCTTGCAACGCTAGGAGCACCGCCCTCATTTCCAGGACATTTATATGCAATGACGTCTCTGTGGGATTCCACGTGCCTTGGACAATCTTTCCCGCAGAATGCCCGCCCCACCCGAGGCAAGAAGCGTCCGTGGTCACTGTGGCTCGGGGAAATGCAGCACAAAAGGTCTCATTGCCAGGGCTCCAGAGAAAGAAGCCACCAAAGAAGGGAGTCCCTGCACGCCTTGCTGACCGCAATCGGAGCGTTGAGAGAGGAACAAAGAGGGGACCACTGAACCTGAAGGGTCCATTGAAGAACCCGCATGCGTAGAGCATGAATGAGAAGCGGAATAGCTGCCGCCATAGAACCTAGGGCCCTCAGGACCGAAGCTGCAGTTGGAGATGGTTGCAGGACCGCTGTCACATGACACTTCAGGTTGGCAATTCTGTCTGGAGTGAGGAAGGCTCGCATTGATCTGGTGTTTAGTCTTCCTCCTATGAAATCTATAACTTGTGTGGGGTGCAGTAAAGATTTCTCCCAGTTGATCGTGATGCCCAGCCTTGGGGCCAGTTGAAGAAAGTAATCCCTGGCTGAGCACAGAAGATGCCTTGATGATGCTGTCAGGAGCCAGTCGTCCAGGTACGGAAAGACCTGTAATCCCTGGAGCCTCAGGTGGGCCGCTACCACCGCTAGCACCTTGGTGAACACCCTGGGGGCTGAGGTGAGACCAAAGGGGAGGACCCTGAACTGATAATGACTCGCTCCCAGCCGGAAGCGAAGAAACCTCCTGGATCGTCTGTCCATCCGAATGTGGTAGTACGCGTCCTTGAGGTAGATGGAGCACATCCAGTCGTTCTCCCTCAAGAGGGGAAGTATAGATTGCAGGGTGACCATCCGGAACTTTTGCTTGGTTACTGACAGGTTCAGCTGGGAAAGGTCTAAGATTGGTCTTAGGTCCCCGCTTTCTTTGGCACCAAAAAGAACCTGGAGTAAAACCCTAATCCGGTTTGATCTCGGGATGCGCTGGATAGCTCTTTTTCTAGCAGCTGTTCGATTTCGACAGCCGCCTCCCTTTGGTCGGGTGGAACATCTGGGAGGCTGCGAGATTTGGGAACCTTGAATAGGGGAATTGAATACCCTCTGGATATGACACGAAGCACCCAACTGTCTGTTGTTATGGACTCCCAAGAAGCCAGGTGCCTCGAAAACCGCCCCCCGACTGCCTCCAGAGACGGACAGCCGGGCAACCCTTCAGGCCTCTGGACCCAAAGTTGCCAGGAGCCCCCCTGCCTCTAGCACGACGACCTCCCCGTCCTCCTCTGCCATGGAAGGACTGGTTATCCGGAGCAGGTTGGGACTGCTGCGACTTCTGGAACCACATCTTCTTCTGTCCCTTTTGGTTCTTAGAGAAGGACCTCTGGGGAGCTGAGAAGCGGACTCCGACGGCAGACAGCATCTTCCCGTCCTTTTCGCTCTGGACTAATGTTTCGCGAACAGTCTTGCCAAACAAGGCAGAACCATCGAAGGGGGCATTCGAAGGTCGCCTTGAAGGGCTCTGCAAAATCACAGTGGCGGAGCCAGGCCTGTCGCCTCATGACTAGGCCTGCTCCGCTGGCTCTAGCTCCCTCAGTAGCATGAGAAAGCAGCCGCATAGATGTATTGGAAACTGATCTGAGAGTGGCCATTCGGGTGGAGTATACCTGTTTATCTTCACTCGACATGGACTCCGGGGGAGATGCAGCGTATTCTTTAATCAGATCCCGCTGCATCCTAATGACATGTGCCATGTAGTTCAGCGCTCTCAAGGAGAAGGTTGCTGAACTGAAAACTCGCTTCCCAATGCGATCCATCGAGCGGGACTCCTTACCCGGGGGATGCATGGAGGGACTCTCCTGGGCCAATTCCCTCTTCGTGGCTGCAGCCATCATCATGGCATCTACTGGGGGGCCCTTGCTCCAGTGAGTGCGGTCCGGAGGGAAAGGATGCGGTCCGGGCTTGGGGATAGGCTCAACGGTGTCCGGATCCTTCCACGCCTGATGGAAATAAGATCCACCAGGGGTCAGCAGGAGGGACACCCAAGAGGTAGAAGGGCCTGCCTCGAATGCCTCCAAGAACACAGACTCGTCCGAGGAAGCCTTGGGGGCAGACCACCCCCCCCTGATCCTTAACATCTCCATAATGTCTCCAAATGAGGTGTCCTCAGGGGTGACCTAGGGAGCCTTCCCTTCATCCAAGTCTGTGTCTTCAGTAACGGACTCGGGGAGTCCATGTGCCTCCTTTTGCACTTACGCTTCCGAGGTACTTCATCGGGGGGGCTGTCCGAGGAGTACTCTTCAGCAGTTGGATGTTCCAAGGGAACCACTTGGGACATCAAGGCGGGCTGTCCCTGGGACCGGCTGGTGGGGGCCTGGCCCAACTGCAAGGGAGTGCGGGATGGAGCCGTGGCAGGGACCGGGGGTCCGGACGTCCTCAACAGTGCCCTTTCCACTACGTCGAAAGCCGAGGGGGAGCCAGCTTCTCTAAACCCCGAGAGCCGACCCCCACTCGGATCCGACGCACGGATCGGAGTCGGAGCCGAAACCGTCGGATCCGAGAGACCGGTGCGCTCCGACCTGGACGGAGCCGAAGACACACCAGCTCCCTCGGATCCGAGGCTCGGCCCTCGGCTCTGAGAGGTCGGGTCCGAAGTACCCGAAGCACTCAAGGGATGGGACGGATCCGAGGTGCGCCGACCCATCGGATCCGACCCACCCCCGGATCCAAGTCTGCCCGGCGCCGACAGCTCTGAACCCATGGTATGGGTCGGAGAAGGAGCCAAGGGGGCGAAAAAAGGGGTCGAAGCCCCTCCCGGATGGGGGGGGGCTAGGAGCACTCCCATTTGCATTTGGGCCTGGATGAATTTCCTCATCATCCAGTCCATATCAGCTTCACTCATGGAAAAAGTTGACCTTGTGGAGGCCACCGAAGCGGACCTAGAGAGCCGCCTCGGAGACCTCCCAGAAGGGCTAGCCTCCTCCTCCTCGGGTCCAGGAGAGAACCGAGGGGAGTGGAGCCGAGGAGGAGGAAAGCTAGAAGGCACAGGGGAGGCCCGCTTAGATGGAGGAGCCGAACTGGAAGTTTCGCCTCCGCCAGGTGCCTCTCCCTGTGCCTCTCCTTCTTCTCTCTCCCTAGAGGGCTCTTTCCCCTCCGGCAACTTAGAGGGAGGTTGAGTCCCAGCCGGAGGGAGAACCCACAGCAACAGGTTGCTGAGTGGAAGGGGCAGAGGCCGGCGGTATCTGGAGGTAAAAGACCCGCCAGCACCAGCTTCACCTCCGCTCCCTCAAGCCCAGGGGTTGAACCCTGCACAAATGGTACAGCCAGATGACAGGTGTTCAACCCCAAGCGATAACGAGTGTGGCCATCCGCTGGGGACAGCTTATGGCCACACTCGGTACATTTCGAGAAAACAGCCTTATGGGCTTCAGACATCACAACCCTAAGGCCTAACACAACACACACACAAACAAACTACGCAAAACCCGAGAACTATTAAATAAAAGAGAGAGGAAAGCCTATACACACTCAACACTAACAATATCAATAACAAAAATAGAGATTTTCAAAAATTTTTTAGTCAAAAAATCTTATCTTTCTTCAACAAACGCCAGGAGATCTAGAATCCGTAGCTACTTGAAAAGCGGCAAACGAAATCTGAGGTCAGTCAGGGCTTGGCAAGGGGTTATGGGTAAGAGGGAGGAGCTAGGAGCTCGGAGCCTAAGCTTTTGAATTGCCGGCTCGGATCCGAGGTCGGATCCGATACCCACAGGTTGCAGACGAATGAAGTCTGCCTACTTCAGATCAAATGTTAAACAAACAGAAAGTGACAAACTGATGGAAAAATATAATCACATTATCTAACAGACACTGCAAAAAATTTAATGAGCTGTATTTCAAAATTCTACCATTTAAGGTAATTTATTTTTGCTCCTGAAAAAGTGAGATCTTTAAATTACTGTTGCCACTAGTATGTTGGTCATGTAGTATGACTATCTGTATACTAGATAACTTCAAAAAATCATGTGCTGAGGGGGATTCAGAAAATTCTGTGAAGGAGAAAATCAACTATGAAAATGCGGACATACCTTCAAAAATAGGCACATCCTGTACAATGGTAAATCAGCCCTAAAAACAGCAACATTCCTCCAAAACTGGACAGCGCAGTGGTGCAGTGGTTGCGTTGTCATCTCACAGCAAGATGTTCTCCAGTTCGATTCTCGCCTGGGATGCCTTTTGTATGGAGTGTGCATGTCTGCCCTGTATTCATGTGGGTTTACTCCGGCAGCTCTGGTTTCCTCCCACATTACGAAGACATATGTCTGGGGCATTTCTCCCTGGGTCTCCACTGAAAACTATCTCGTTCCAAGTTGGCTTTCCCAGTAAACAAATGTTAAATAAAAATAAATAAATAAATATGTAAAAAACAGAGACTACTGAGAGATCTGCTATGCCTGTAAACCCAATGATTTAAATCCATCAAAACAACATACCCATTATTAGCAGCCCTGTCACTGAAGGAGCCAGGCAAGAAGGGGAGAAGTGAAGGGGCATTGCCTACTCACCTATCTCAGAGGGTGAGTAGCAAAGTATATTTGGGGCACATAAGGCAGTACAGTTGTCCTGGTGCATACTGGAGAAACCACTACTAAGTGCTTCAGAAGAAGGGGCAGGGCTGCTCGGAATGAGTGCCCCTTGCATAAGTGTAGGGGGATTCCTGGTGGTCAGCCCATTGCACGTCTCTTTCCTAACACTCTGCTAAGTATATGCAGTGAACTAGAGCAAAAAAGGTTAAAGCCAATTCATAACCAAATGGGATAGGTTATTTTAAGCTTAAAAGGGGGAAACTGGCTATGCCTAATACTTACCTGTGAATCTATGATTACATCCACAGACTGCAAGATAGACTTCAGCTTCCCAGCAATAATAAAACAGAAAATGCAAGTAATTGGTAAATTAATGAAAGAATGAATTAAAATACAACATTACTCTCTCACAAACAGGTCCTAGTACTAGATGTCTAAGGCCTGCACCTCTTTCATCCTGACTAAAAGAAGCTGTAAGAAAATGAACTTTTCCAAAGAGCCCCACTTCACTGGCACTACTAGAGTAGGGAGAGGCACCTAAAGTGTCAGACTCATCAGAAAGAAATATTTTCTGTCTGACAACATGAAAAAACAGAACTTAATAAATGCTCAAAAATGTATTTCTTAAATTTTATAATTTGGGTATGTATAATATATAACATTTCAGAATAATTAGCCTCATTGCCTGCACGCTGTAGCTTTACCACTGGAATGTCAGCAAACAGAAGGTGACAGGCCCTGCAACTTTATATCCTGGTATACTTCTTGATCTAGGGTATTAAATCTTCCATCTTCTTGTACATTCTACATCAAGACCCTAATCACTGCTTAATTGAGGTACTCTTACAGAAAAGATAAAGTAAGACACATATGCAGAATACAACATATACACTACATTGACTAAAATGTGAAAATTAATAAAAATGTTAATATCAGAAGAAATTTCCAACAAAATATTTGTATCACTGGAGGCTAGTATCACAGAACAGTAAATTGTAAGAGACCTCATGATGTAAGGTGGAAAGTGGACAGCTGAAGCAGAGTTGCCAGCACTGAAATACAGGCCTTTGTAATTAAACAACTTCATCATAAAATGTGGTTTGCTTTTAGGGGGCAGTTTTTATTGTTAGCAAATGAACCTAACACTTTCCCAGCAAGGAAAATTTTACACTTTAAGAAAGAGGGTGGCATAGCAAGTTTTCCATGTTTTACCTACTGCCAAATACATTTCAGAGGCAAACATACTCATGCATTTTAACAGTAGAAAAAATGAAGCATTTTACTGACTAAATGTTTAATATAAAATTATGATTATCTAAAATAGGTAAAATACTCTTCACGTTTGCCCATTTACATAAGTTGAACACACTAACATATTAAACATCACTCATTAAAAAGATGATATGCTGAGCAGATTTTTTGATTACAGCAAGCTTCTGTATTCTACTGCTTTGAAGTTATTCATAACTGTCAAAACATGGTGTAGTCTTTTCTGACATTTTACTGATTTGTAAACTATAAAAGACAAAGGCCAAGATTTAAAGACATGGGCTATAGCTGATTAAACTGCCTACCGCATGGAGGTCCATGTTTTGGTGCTAATAACCAATGGCAACCCATGCATCATATATACACAGTCACACCCCCCTCATTCAGTCTCAAACCTACATGCAGACATACATACTCACAGACATCCCCATATACACATAAGCATACATTCATTCTCCACTCCATAATACACACTTGAATGAACTCACAGACATACTCGCCCATTCACCCCCACATACACAGACAAATCTACACTCTTGATCGTCTACCTAATCACCCTATTGTGACCACCCAGGCAGACACATACATACACACACACATATGCACAAACAGTCATCCCAGTCCATTCATACCTTTACAGACACCCCCCCACCCACACTTCCACACAAGACACACTCTTCAACACATGCACTCCAACAGCCATGTCTCTGCTGAGCACATTTTCTCCCATTGACTTGAATGAGTGACTGCTTGTGTCTTTTGGTCATGTTAATTAGCAGAGCTGGCCATACTAACTTATGCAGGTGAGCAACTCTCTTTATTGCTCATCTGTTTAAATCACTTGGGACAGGCATTTGTGAGGGAGAGCAGATGCCTAATTTTCATTAGCTGCTCAATCAGATTTCCTCATTATCGTGAAATATAGCTGGCAGAACTGCCCTCCACAGTGATTTTTCTGTTAAAGTAAAACGTATATCCAAAACGAAAAAGGATAGAAAGGACAGACAGAAAGAGGAAGGAAGGAAGGGCTCCTCCACCAGGAGGGCAACAAAAGCACAAGGACATGAACTAGGAAAGACCGAATACTGCAACAGTGAAGAGAAGGACATCTACTGTTATGGTAAGATTTTACACAACTGTACTATGTCCTTACATTCACTATTGCAATATTTTTTTACATAAGGGAGAATACAAAAGTTAAGAAGAAAGCTGACAGGTGGAAAGCAAAGAACAGCCCTCAACAAACCCATGTAAAATAACCCTGGCAATACCAGCCCTGACACTGGAAACAACATCTCATTTATAACGTTTAGTGAAAGTATGAAGAGAGGACCAAGCAGCAGCCTCAAGCATTGAACTGGTATCCAAACACTTGAAATAAGCACCAGAGGAGGCACAACCCAGAATGTACCTTTACAGACGAAAGAAGGCACTTGCCATGAAAGGAATAACAAAAAGAAATGACCTTAGAAATGCAGGATGAGATGGTTTGCTTGGAAACAAACTCAAAGTCCTGAGATGAAAAGAAACAGAAACCTGCTCAGACTTATGAATTGTCTTTGTTTTATCCAAATAATACCAGAGCTGTCTATGCAGAACCAACTTGTGAAGAACCTTCAGACTTGCAGACTGTACAGATGGTAAAAAGGACGGAGAACTCATTAAACACCTTGCTCATAAAAGAAAGATTAGTCTGAAGAGACATCCAATCTCTGTGAAAAAAAAGGAGGAATGGGCATGAGATCCTGAAACTCTGAAACTCTCTTGACTGAAGTGAGAGCTAAAAGAAGAACACTATTCCAAGTACAATGCTGCAAGAAAGGTGAAAAAGAAGTTATGTACCTACCATAATGTTCCATGTTAGTTGTCCTTCTTGCTGGATGGGTTCGGAGCTGATCCTCGGCTCTGACTCAGCCACTTTCTATAGCTTGAGAGCTCTTTACTGGCTCGAGGCTACCCCTTATCCCAGAATGCCCAGCGTCAGCTACCCAGATCTCGTTTGAGATAGCTCACACTAGACATAATCAAAGAAGGTAATCCATTATTATTAAACCTGGATATACAGTAAATTGTCATGGTTTGCTTGGGAAGCAACTAAAAACAAAACAAGTTAGCCAGTGAAACCATTGAAAAACTCCTGTCAATCCTCGAGAAAGGGGGAAGAAGAGAGGGACGCAAGAAGGAAGGCGAGATGAAGGACAACTAACATGGAACGTTATGGTAGGTACATAACTTCTTTATGTTAAGTTGTCCAATCTCGCCTTCATTCTTGCTGGATGGGACAGTGTCCCTAGCACCTCAATCCTGGGTGGCTCATTGGAACAGACTCATCAGAACTGTGGAACCAAAGAAAGCCCTGCCCTGGGAGACCACATCTACTTTGTAATGAGAAATAAATGTTTGAGGATCTGCCCAAGTAGCTGCTGCACAAATTGAATCTATGGGCAATCTAGATTGAAAAGTTACCAAGGTAGCTACTGACCTGGTTGAATGACCTTTGGGTCTTGCTGGAAGATCTTTTTGTCACAAATGGTAGGTATAGGCAATGGTGTCTGATAACAATTTTGACAAGGTTACTTTAGAAACTGGAATGCCTTGTTTGTGGTTAGCAAATGAAAGGAACAACTGATCTGATTTTCTCAACTCTTTAGTTCTATGGAGATAGAAACATAGTTGTCTATGCACATCCCGTTGGTGTAATCTGTATTCTGCCTTGTTGGAATGATTAGGGAAAAAGACAGAAAGTTCAATGGATTGATTCAAATTGTGTTCTGAACAAACTTTAGGTAGAAAAGATGGGTTGGTTCTCAGAGAAACTCAGTCTTTGTGAAAAACCAGGTATTGAGGGCGAACATACAGGGCATGGAGTTCTGAAACACTTCTGGCAGAAGTAATAGCAACTAGGAAGAGTTTTCCAAGAGAGAAATTTCAAAGAACATGATACTGCTGGTTCAAAGGGTGGCAGTATCAAGGAGGCCAGAACCAAATTGAGATCCCAAGGTGGAAGGAGCTCTTTTACTGGGGGTCTAAGTAGAGATGTACCTCTCATGAAGGCATTACAGAGTTTGTGAGACATTAAGCTTGAGCTAAAAACTCCGATGTGAAAATTTGAAACGGCAGCTAGTTGTACTCTGATTTTAGCAGCAGCTGCACCAGACGAAAACAGTTCTGCTAAGAAATCCAAAATTTCATGTACAGGAGCTGTAACGGGATCTAAATTCCTGGATTCTGCCCAGTAAGAGAATCTTTTTCCATTTGCTAGCATAAACTTTCCTTGTAGTTGTCTTATGGGAGGAAACAATAATATCCCGCACTGCTGGGGAAATACTGGGGAGCCTGGCTAAGATTGGAAGTGGAATAACCAAGCTGTGAGCTTGAGAGATTGGAGGGATTGGTGTAACCCGCCTGATTGATGAATCAAGAGGTTCGGCACTGGGTCCAGAACCCAAGGCTGGGCTAGAAGGTTGGGGTGAAGGAATGGAAACCAAATCTGTCGAGGCCAATAGGGGGCAATGCAGATCATCCTGCAACCCAACGATTTTGTTTTCTGAATGACTTTTGGAACTAGGGGGAAGGGGGGAAATGCATAAAGGAGTCCCTGAGGCCAATCGTGGACTAGAGCGTCCTTGGGTCTCTGACCTGGAGGAGGAACAAGGGAGAAGTAGCTGCTGCATTTGTTGTTGAGGGGAGAGGCACAGAGATCACAGCAAGGGTGGCTCCATTTGTGGAAAATAAGATCCACAACTTCCTGTTTCAGAGACCACTCGTGCGGCATGAGGATAGCCTTACTGAGCCTGTCCGCTATTACGTTGAGTTTCCCAGGGATATGCATTGCTGTCAGAAAATGTTGGGAGGAAATCACCCATTGTCACAGTCTGAGGGCCTCACGGCACAAGGGGTAAGACCTGGTTCCGCCCTGTTTGTTGATGTACCAAACCACTGACATGTTGTCCGTCTGTATTGCAAATAGTCCTGGCAGGGAGAGAGTCTTGAAGAGCTTGCAATGCTAGGAGCACCGCTCTCATCTCCAGGACGTTGATTTGCAAATGGTACTTGTGAGGTTGCCACGTGCCTTGAACTGTCTTCCCTAGATAATGCCCCCCACTCACCCTATCAGGGAAGCGTCCATGGTCACTGTGGCAATCGGATGGGATTCCATGAAAGGTCTGCCCTGAGTCACTAGTGGGGAGACCAATCACCAGGAAAGGTCTCTTTTGCAAGATTCCATAATTAGCATCATGTGAGACGTGGGTGATTCCTGGAAGGACCACTGTGTGAAAAGAAGCCACTGAAGGATTCTCATGTGAAAGCGTGCTAAGGGAACTAAAAGAATGGCTGCTGCCATGGACCCTAGAGCTTGAAGGACATATTTGACTTGAATTTTTTTGCTCCTCAGGAGAAGTAATACCTGTTTTCGGATAATGGAATCTCTTTCCTGAGGCAATTTTACAGTCATTTTTCTTGTGTCTAGCTCTGCTCCTATGTACGTAATAGACTGAGAGGGCAACAAGACAGATTTTTCGAAATTTGTTGTGATGCCTAGTTGAGCACAGGATGTTATGGTGTAATCTCGTGCCTCTGCAAGTTGTTGCCTGGTGGTAGCAGTGAGGAGCCAGTTGTCTAGATAAGGAAACACCTGGAATCCTAGATGTCTCAGGTGAGCCATAACTACTGCCATGCATTTGGTGAACACCCTGGGGGATGTGGTGAGACCAAAGGGCAGAGCTCTGAATTCTTAATAACTGGCCCCTAGCCAGAAGCGTAGAAATCTCCTGGACTGTCTGTCCATTTTTATATGATAGTACGTGTCCTGAAGATCAATGGAGCACATCCAATTGTCCTGACCCGGAAAGGGGAGAATGGACACCATCCAGAACTTTTGTTTTTGTACAGATTTGTTCAGTCTGCTGAAATCAGAATTGGTCTCCAGTCCCCTGTCTTTTTAGGCACTAAAAAGAATCTTGAGTAAGCTCCGGATCCTACTTGGTCTGCAGGGACTTCCTGGATGGCTCTTTTTTCTAGCAGTCTTGAAACTTCTGTGACTGCCTGATCCCTTAGATTGGGTGGAACATCTGGGATGGATTTTTTTGAAACAAGAAGGGGTTGATGGAAGGGAATTTTGTAACCCCCGGATACAATGGATAGTACCCATTTGTCCTTTGTAATATTTTGCCAGGTGACTGGGTACAATGACTGCCTTCCCTCGACTGCCTCCAGAGTTGAGCAGTTGGGCATCCCTTCAGAGATGTTGATAGGGTTTGGAAGAGAACGTATCTCTGTCACCCTGAACTTGCGGACCCCCTCTGCCAAGAGGGCGGAGTCTGCCATTGTTATTATTTCTCCCTCTGCCACTAGGGGAAAATTCACCATGTGCATCAGGCAAGGGTCCCTGGGATTTTCAAAACCACATCTTTCCACCCTTCTGACCTTTTGGGTATGGTCTGGTAGGAGTGGAAAAATGGACTCTGACATCAGAGAGCGTCTTGCCTTCCTGCTGGCACCTGGTGTGTCTTTCACCTGAGGCCCAAAGAGGGAGGAGCCATCAAAGGGGGTATTGGTGAAGGACGTTCGGAAAGGTTCCGCAAACTGACACAGCCGCAGCCAAGAATGTCTCCTAACAGCCACTCCTGTTCCTGCAGCCCTACTTACTCCTTTTGGCTGTGTATGAAATAAGCTTCATGGAGGAGTTAACTATTGAATTAAGAGTCGCCAGCTGGGTAGCTACCTTGGTGGAAGCTCCCTCAGCTATGGGATCTTATAGGGTATCTCCAAGCTCTTTTAGGAGATCCCGCTGAAGCCTAGTAAAATGGGAAAGATAGTTTAGGGACCTAAGGGAGAAGGTCGCTGATGAAAACATTCACTTCCCATATCTGTCCATCGTACGAGAGTCTTTATTCAGTGGCTGGATAGATGAGGAGGTTTCAGCTAACTCTCTCTTTGTGGCTGCTGCTATAACTATGGCATCAACTGGGGCACCTTTTGTCAAGAATTGTTTGTCTTGGGGAGCTTTGATAAATTTATTGGGTCTCCTCGAGACAGGTTCCATGGAATCTGGAGCTGACCAAGATTTTTGAGACACTACAGACATGAGTGGATCAAAAGGCGGAGACACCCAGGAGGTGGAAGGTCAGGAACCAAATGTGTCCAGGTTTGGTCCTCGGAGGGGGCTAGGGAAGTCCAGCTACGCCTCTGCCTGGGAATCTCAAGGATGTCCGAAAAGGAAACATCTTCAGAAGGGGACCTTGGGGACCCCTCCGATTCATCCAGGTCTGTATCTGAGGTGACAGACTCAGGAGAGTCTAGGTGCTTCCTTTTGCACTTTATCTTCTGGGTAGCCTGCTCAGAATGCTCTGGGGAGGTTTCGGAAGAACAGGGTTCACCCAATGGGGTGTCCTGGGGCATAGGTTCCCTGCGCTTTGGGTCTGGAGGAGGAGCAGTTGTTGTCACAGGCACCGAGGGGGACAGAGCCAAGGGAACCAATAGTGGGGCCATCTGTGGGGACAGCACTCTCTGCATGACCTCGAAGGCGTCACGGTCTCGACACAAGGAGAGCTCCAGCTCCGAAGAGACAGTAATCCCACTCTGCACTGAGGGTAACTGCTCAGAGGCCGATGTGGGAGCCGAGCTCAACTGAGCCGATGCTCCGAGAGGGAGAATGGGGTCGGACAAGGGTCTGATGCCACTTCCCCCCTCAGAGCTGACGAGAGAGCTTCGGCATCCAGATATCTCGATGGGAGGAAGAACCGAGGTAATTGGAACCAATGTCCAAGCCGAAGAAGATGTCATCGGAGCCGAAGGAACTACTATCGGAGCGTCCATGGACTCCGGCTCCGAACTAAGCATAGTCGGAGGAGGAATCAAAATCGAAGCAGATGGAGCCGAAGCCTGTTGAGGCAGGCTCGAAAGCATTTTAGCAAGGGCCTGTGACTTTAGCAACCTACTGACCACTCTCCCCACATCCTGATCCGATAACCTCGAGGATCGAGAGGAGTGGGAAAATGAGCGATGACTGGTCTTGCTTTGAAGTAAAGGTGATTGTGGCACCAAGCAAATTGGCTCCAATGAAGGAGACCTAGCTAATTTCTGGCTCCAAGACGGCTCTGAAGTAACAGTTGGAGCCGACGGAGAAGTAGTCTTGTCAGTGCCAGAGGGCGCCGACGCACTTGGTTTGTCAGGCTCACCGGTCGGTTCCGAACATGAAGCCGACGGCTTGACTGGTTTCAAAGGTTTCACTGGCTGAGATGTTTTAGCCGGAGAATCCTGTTTTAATAATCCACGGAGGATAAGCTTGTTTTTCCGCTCCTGCAGGACCCTTGGATTAAAAGCATGACAAATAAAACAAGAGTCCTGCAGGTGCAGAGCCCCCAAGCAGTAAACACAACTAGTGTGCCCATCTGTCAGAGACATCTTCTGACAGTATGAGTCACACTTTTTGAACCCTGAGGTTTTAACTTCCTTGGACATACTAAGAAAAAAAGAAGGAAGTACCACACAAACAGACACAATACAATAATAAAAATTATATTGATAAAAACCTTAAAAGGAGAGACTCTAACTTAAACGGCTGTCCTTAAAGGTGGGGGTATGGAAGAACTCTCTAACTTAAATGAGTTCAGGTACAAAAAACAGAAGGCCTAGCGACTAAGGGGCGACGGCCAACACAGTACAAAAACACATCATAGGACAAGATAAAGAGTTTAGGACTAAATAAACTTACAAACTACTACTATAAAACAGAGAAAAAATACTACTTTTCAAGTAAATTATTGAACTTTAAATAAAGAAAAAAGTTATACTAAGCCTGAGCCAGTACTGACGCAACCTCGCAACTCAAGCGGCAAACGAGATCTGGGTAGCTGATGCTGGGCATTCTGGGATAAGGGGTTGCCTCGAGCCAGTAAAGAGCTCTCAAGCTATGGAAAGTGGCCAAGTTGGAGCCGAGGATCAGCTCCGAACCCATCCAGCAAGAACGAAGGCGAGATTGGACAACTTAATATCAAGCTGGTTCAAAAGGAGCCTGAGTCAATTTTTCAAGTACAAAACTGAGGTCTCAAAAAGGTGGGACAGATTTTCTGGGAGGCCTGATATGAAAAATGCCTATAACAAACAGTTTGTCTTCAAAACGAGAGGCCAAAGAAAGAATTAAGGGCAGACAAGCAGAAACTGCTGAAACCTGAGCTTTAACTGAAGACTCTGCCAACCCAGCATGAAACAGATAACACAAGTAAGATAGAAGCAGAAAAACTCCCACCAAAAGGGGATCCTGATGGCAAGACAGACACCAGACAGAAATATCTTCCATTTGGACATGTATAATTTTCTTGTAGTGGGTTTCCTAGCCTCCTGCAAAACCAAGAGCATGTCCTAAGAAAAGAGGTGCCTAAAAGGAATGAAAAATGTATCGCCCATAGTGTCATATGAAGAGCTGACAGGTGAAAATGGATAAGAGATCCCTTGTCTTGCGTGAGAAGATCCACCTGGTGAAGTAACTTGCGGTGATTGCACCTGGCCAACTGATTAAGAAGGGAAACAAGTGCTGTCTGGGCCAAAAGGGAGTTACCAGCAAGATTTTGGGAGAGTTTTGCTACATTCTGTGCAGAACTCAATGTAATAGAGGAAGGGGGGCATACAGAAACATTCCCACCCAAGCAAAAGACAGGGGGTCCATTTTCCAAGCCAGAGGACTTGGGACTCTGGAAAAGAACAGAGGAAGTTGTCTGTTCAGGGTGGAAGTAAAAAGATCTACCAGAAAAATACCTCATCTATGGACTATGACCAGAAACACATCTCTTGTGAAGCATGCACTTGTGAGCCTGTGTGCTGGACTTGCTCAATCAGTCTGCCACTAGATTGTGCTCTTTAGGAATGTAAACTACCTGAACAGTCACTTGATACTGGATAGCTAGATCCCATGCCTGAAGAGCTTATCTGCAAAGAAGATGGGACTATGTGCCTACCTGCTTGCTGATGTACCACATCGCAGTGGTACTATAAAGATTTTGAGGGGGCTGTAGTGTAACATGGGATGAAAAGCTTGCAGAGCCAGAAGCACAGCTCTCATTTACTTTATGTTGATATGATCTGACCACTAATGAAGAGGCCAGAGACTCTGGACCCTTAGAGGGACACAAGAGGCCGCCACCCCAAGTCTGAAGCATCCATGTTCAGTTCCTGAGACAAATTTGGAGTCTGGAAGGGAAGCCTTGGACTGAGAGAGAGAGTTGTTGAATCCAGTACTGAAACTTGAGTTTGAGACAAGGAAGAGGAGGAATAGGGGACTCCAGATGGTAGCAATCCTGAAGCCATGATGACTTGAGGTACCACTGTAGCTTCTTTATATGGAGCCTGGTGAGAGGAAGCATGAGAACATGGGAGGCCATGACCCCCAGAACTCAGGGAAACTCCCTGGCTGTAAGAGTGAACAAAAGAAGGAGAGATGGGAAAGAAGTTGTCAGAAACAAAACCTTTGGAGCAAAAAGAGAAGTCAACATGGGAGGGGTCTGAAGCAGGCACCCTAGGAAAATATGATCCTGGGAGGACATCAGAACAGATTTCTGGAGGGTTATGGTGAACCCCAGACTTTGCAAAAGGCCAGTGGAAAAGTGGAGATCCTGCAACAGAATGCTGGGAGAGGAAGCCTGAATAAGTGGGTTAACAAGATAAGGGAAAATCTGTATCCCTCGAAGTCAAGAAAAGGCAATGAGAGGAGAGATGCATTTGGTGAATACCCTTGGGGCAGTAGAAATGGGCAAAGCAAAGAACTGGAAATGAGAGGAAGAAACAGAGAAATGTAAAAAAAATTCCTGAACATAGAGTGAATGGGGACATGGAGGTAGGGATCCTTGAGGTCCAGGGAAACCAAGAAAGTCTTGGGAAGAAGAAGAGGAAACAGGGTCTGAAGCAACAGCATTGGGAAAGAAGGGACCTTGAGAAAGGTGTTGAGCAGAGAAAAATCCAGAATGGGTTTACAGGTACCCTCCTTTCAAGAAACTAAAAACATTGTAGAGTAAATCATCATTCCCAATTGGAGGGTGGAACAGGCTGAATGGCGCCCTGATCCAAAAGGGACTGCAAAACTTCTGGAAAATGAGGAATCTGCTCCTGTGGGAGCTGTGGAATGCCCACGAACAGAGGAAAAGATTTCCAAACCATGAAATACCTCTGATGAATGATAGCACCTAGGAGTCTGAGGTGATCTGATACCAATTTAAAGGGACAGAGTAAGGCAAATACAGAGGGAACCTGCCCAAGGGGAAGATTCCAAGTCCTCAACTGAGGAATCCAATTCCCTAGGCCTCTTAACAGTGGTGGAAGACCAGGGAGGAGTAGGGACAGACACCCCTTAAGGAGGCTTCAAGGCCATTAACACACTGAATAGACCCTGAATAAAATCCTGACATTCACGTTGGGGATCTTTAACAACTGGGGTAATGTGTTTAGTATTTTGTTTTTTCTTGAGCTGCATGACCACCCAACAGACTCTTGGTGGTTCAGACTCTTAACAAGATTCGAAAATCATAGTTGCAATCTCTTCCCTTACCAAAATCCAAAGAATCCTCCTCAGCTCCTTAGAAATGGTCAGCCAAGGTTCCCCCTCAACATCTGGAACAGACATTGGAAAAGTCTACAAGTTCATGTGAGAAATTAGATCCATGCTGGCCTCTCATGGGGGTCAAAGCAGAAGAATCCAAGGCAAGCACTGGACAGTCTTCAGGGCCTTCATTAGCTTCTAGAGAAACATCTGGGAGAGTCTGTACAGCAACCGGATCAAATCTAGCCTTTTTGGACTTCTCCTTGGCAGACGGCTGACCATCAGGACAGGAGGGTTTCATCATAGCACCCTGGGCTAACAAACTCAAGTTGTTGGTTTTCAAGGTATATGGATAAGGAAGATAAGCCACTACAAAGGGTCTTAGGAACAAACATTTGACCGATGGAGCACTGGTTATGGTCGTGGGAAGCACCTAAACAAAAAAGACATTGGTTGTGATCATCTTTATGGGGAATCTGCCTTCCACACTGACGCTCTCTCTTCTTAGATGACATGAACACAAGTACAATAGAATAAGAATAAAGATAACAAAAGTAGAGAAGAAACCCCCAATGGGCACTTAGCTGAAGAGGGCCTGCTAACCCTAACCAGCATGGCAGAAAAATGTTCAGACTGATGTTCAACAATGGTGTTCTGACTGGTGACAAAGAAGTTCTGAGTGTGTGCATCTATATGTTACCTTTATGCTCTACATCTTACACAGGGTGCACATGTGTGATGTACAATGCCTATAAAATTTAAAGGCTTTGCAATACTGGCTGGATGTTGGATTATCCTTGGCAGGAGATCTCATATAAATACATATATATATATATATATATATATATATATATATATATATATATATATATATATATATATATAAACAAACACTGCAACAGTGATATGAAAGGACTTTCTCTGTGATGCTGGGGGAACCCAGAGGAGACTGTGCCCTACAAATTTTTTTTTAGCTTATTTTTTACTTGCAAATCCTGTCTACATTTGAGAGATAGCACTCTGTTGTGACCGCGGTTATGTGTGGTGATCACAAAAGTCAGTAACTTGTCTCAGAGTGGTTTAGCTCATTCACTTTTACTGAGAAACTACTTATAAAGTAAGAACCTATGACCGAGATAAACAAATTTATAACTAAAATGCTAGCCACATGCTGTACTGATTTTATGGTAGTCAGTGTAACATTATTATACATGTACATAACAATACCACACAGGACTGAATGAAAGCTATAAAAAGTTTTTGTTTAAAAATATGGCGGTACAACCTACTTCTTCCTGCATGTTACTGAATATATCTTCTTAGCATTCATTACAATGTTAACAATGGAAGTATAACCTGTCTTAAGACCTACAAAAAACATCAAGAAGTCTGGAGTCCACAGAAACAGGCAAGTATATTTTGTGACTAAAAATTTATGTAACAAAAAAAAATCTTCTAAAGCTGACAGACTACTAGATGACTTTACTTAAAAAGATAATTTATTTCACACAGCAGATGCTGCTGCTTGAAACTAATACATCTTAAGATTAAAATTATATGTCTCAGGCTTCAAATTCAGATAGTCACACATTGTTTCATTATTGGGGACTATGACTTTCCCACTAACTGTAACATATACTGCATGATCTTTAACACATTTATAAATTAATATAAGGTCCTCCTCCGCATATGCTGTAAAAAGACAGTGCAATTTAAGTACTTTCAGTATTTCACAGTATGATAATCCCATTATAGAATATACTTGACAAGTGAAATATCAGCATCTGAACAACAACAGAATGCATAACAATAATCAATACTCAATCTTACCAATAAATTATACAGTGGTAATATGACTTTTGGTTTTCTGGTGCTAACAGTTTGAAAGACCTGACTTCACTGTGCAAAACATATACGGATTATAACCTTAATATTCATCAGGATAAGCAATTCTCAATAATTACTACAGGGTTCCTATAATCCGATTTTGTGAGCAGCACTTCTTTATGTAAACTGTAAAGGAATAAGGTGTTATTATCCCAGATTCACTTACACATCCTGCTATTAAATGTGATACCACTGTTCTGCCCATAAAAAATAGTTCATATAACATTTCTGTAATTACACTGTCAAGTGATGTCAATAACCATGGTTACTAACACTATCATCTACAAACTTAGCATGACAAGACACCAGAGCAGATGACAACAGAAACGTAAAGAAAAGCAGTCAAAGAACATACCCCAAAAAAATATTTTTGCTGGGCTATAACAGCTACAGAGATACAATCCTTGATTTTAACAAAACTTGACCAGTTTGTTATCCAAAACATATTGGAGGGGGGATGACTTCATGCTTCAGCAGTATCTCTGCAATGCCACCATGAAGAATGGACTGAAAAGCTTTTGCCAAATCTAAATAAATAATATCCACTTATACACCATTATCTAATGTGTCAATGACAGGTCTATAAAATCAGACAGATTAGCTAAACATCATATCACACTTACAAACCTATACTGGTTCATATTATAGTTCATAAGCCTTTCGGTAGAAATCAATTTTAGCAATAATCTTTCCAAACATTTCCCAGTATTCTGGTTAACCTTACTGATCTATAACTTGCAAGGTTAGAAGCATCACCACACTGGAGTACTAGTATAAATATGACCTGTTTCCTTAATTCAGCAATACCTCCACTGGAGAAGGATGTCTTAAATAAACAAGGTATTTAGTGAATGAATCACTGATTAGGGGCAAAAGCACCCATTCATATCGTCTGGCCCTGCATTTATTTAAGTTCAAGCACAACCACAACAAAAACCATTTCCTAGGAATAGTAGGAGAAACAAATAAACCACCTGTCAAAAGGCAAACCAACATTTCTATAACTGATGTCACTAAGTTTCGAAAAGACCCCAGTAAAAAATGTTACTATAACATGCATCTTAGAAGTTACTTGGTTCCCATCTAATTTGGCCATGATCTCAGTATTATAATAAGATAAATGACTGAAATACTTACATAATGCTGTCTTGTTATTACTTGCATGGCTTATTAAATATTCCTCAATGCTGAGCTTGTTTTCATAACATTTCAAGACTATTACATGAAGAGAACTTTTGGAATACTTGCCAAACACCAACTGTGCTACATGCAACAAATAGGTCACTGTTACAGTAGCCTAAGCTATATGAGTAGATTACAGTGGCTTAGAAAACTAACAAAGGGAAGAGGCCATAAACTAAGAATCCAGAAACCTCTGGAGTAATGTCCTAACAAAGCCTGTTCTAGACTTGGAAAAGGAATACAGTTTGTATAAAGAGACCACGTTACTGCCTCTAGAATACTTCTCAAGTCCACCCCTTTCCAGAACGCCACCAAAGAAGCCAAAGCTCTTGTGGAATGGACCCTAACCCTACCTAAAGTAGCTTGTTATATTGAGTGGAACAAAAAACAAATAACATGAGACAACCAGCTGGAAACTGTCAGCTTAGACACTGATTGTCCTTTCCTCTTACACCTGAAGGAGATAAACAGCCCATCTTTTCTGAAAGCTCAAGTTTTGTTGAGGTAGTATCTGAGCTGCCTATGTACATTCAGTGTGACTACTATTTTCCACTTTATTTGTGGGTCGAGTAAAGATCACAGAGAGATTAATAATCTGTCTTAAAGAAAACTCTGAGACCACTTTAGGCATAAGGAAATGATTATTTCTCACACAAACGCTACCTGTGAACTAATGAAGTAGGCTTGACTCACCATAAGTGCTTGCAATGAGGAAAACAGTCTTCCACATTAAGATCATCATCAGTCTGATAAGCTGGTGGAAAAGGAGACAGAGTAAGCTTTTCAAGACAAAGTTGGGATCCCAAGAAGGAGTCACCTGTTTCTTAAGTGGGTGAATATGCAACAGTCCTTTCAAAAGCTGTTTAGCCTTAGCATGGTTAAAAAGGGGGGAATCAAAGGGTAGTCAAGTAAAAATGGCTGGCAAATGCACCTTGACAGAGAAATAAGAAAGATCGGAGGACAGTAACTCAATTACACAATCAAGAACCAGGGGTGACTGAGCCTGAAGAGGGCCCTGGTTCTTGGACTGGCACTAAACAGAAAATCATTTTCCACTTGCACATGTACGGTTTCCTAGCAGTAAATGTTTTCTCCTCTTATTATATGTTACATGCCCTCAGAAAAATGGTGCCTAAAAGGTATTAAAATTCTATCATCCAGGCAGTTATTTGAAGATTTTGCAGGTTGGTGTGTGTTGCTCGTCATATCTCGATATAATAGATGAGTCTTCGTGGATTCTGTTCAAGCAGCTTTATTATGTTCAACCACATTATGATTATAGCTATTAACTTAAACTTAGGTAACATATATACAAACTAACTACATCCATTCTCACATGCTTACTCTCCAGCTGCACTTTCAAAATGGCACTTGGTACAACACATGCCCGTTATTTATATGCACATGTTCATCAGTTGCTATACTTCTTAAAGACACATACACATTGTGCTCTACAGGGTGTATTAAACAACCCCTATCTAATGTGAGCAAATCTAGTCTGTGAGGAAGCTTGCAGCAATTGCCCTTGGCCAGACTGAAAAGAATGGAGAACCACAATTGCCTGGGCAAAAAAACAAAAGTCACCATCACAATTTTTGGAGACTCATTCTAGATCTTCAGAAGAACCACGGATATCAGTAGAAATGGTGGAAAAGCATACAGGATCATCCCTCCACTGGAATGAGAAAGCATCTTTCTTAATGGTTTCTTGCAAAAGGGTCATCAAACAGAATTTCTCTAGCTGTCTGTTCTGAAAGGAGGTAAACAGATCAGTTTACAGAAGACCCACTGAAAAAGCCTCCATTCACATGGGTCTTCCCTGGTCCTGCTGAGCTTGTCTGCCCTAAAGTTTTGCTCTGATAGTTTGCATGAAGCCTGCAGAGTTTATCTCCCAGGCAATCATAAAAAGTCTGCAAAGAGGGACGGATCTGGTATCTCCTTGTTTATGTACCACATCACTGTGGTGTTTGTTTTCTGTGTACACTTGCAGAGGCCCTGGGCGTCAGAGATAATTTAAGACTTAAAAAGTACTAATCACTACAAACATCTCTCTGACATTTATACACTTCTGTATGCCTGAATGGTTCCACAGAGCTTGCACTTTTATCCCCCTTTAGAAAATGCACCTCAGTCCAAGTCTGACACATCTGTAGTTGCAGACTGTATGGGGATTGGAAGGGAGAGTGGGAGACTTTGAATGCAGAAATTCTGGTCCATCCACCAAAGAATTTCCCTTTTTACAAGAACTGTGATCTGAAAGTACAAAGGGTAGAGATTCTGAATCCAGGCTGATCTGAGATACTACTGTAATTTCCTCATGTGGAGTCTGGACAGGAAAAACATGAAAGTCATAGTACCATGTATTCTAAAGTCCTGATAAATTCCCTTGCAGATGTGTTGGTTTGGTTAAAAAACTCAGGAAGAACAGTTAAAACATCTCTGCTTTGTCTGGAGGAGAAAAGCCCCTTCCAGGAAAAAATATAGCCAACATCCAGGAATACAGTTTTGTGGTAAGGGATGAGAAAATATTTCTGAAGGCTGATTTGAATCCCCAGATCAAGTAGAAGATTCTAGACAATTTGTAAAGACTCTTGATAAGTGAAAAAATGAGACTGCAAAAATAAGACAATCATCCAAAGATGGAAAGATTCAAACATTTGAAGTCTACAATAAGTAATGACTGGAGCGAAGAAATGCAAAAACCCTTGCTGTTAAGGAAAGTCGAAAAAGTAAGACACAGAACTGATAAAGTAACCCACACACAACAAGTCTTAAAAAAACACACCTGAACTGCTTAGCAATAGGAATATGAAGACAGGTGTCCTTTAAAATTAGCTTTAATATAAAGACTACATGGGGGATTAGAGGATGAAGGGACCGAAGGTATAACACTTTGAACTTCAGAATTTTGACAACAAGAGGAAATATCCAGTAGAGGCATCCAGAAGACTTCTCCCAAAATCCTTGAATAAAAGCTTTTCCTCCAAGTGGAAGAGGTACAGATTCTATCACTTCCTGGGCCAGCATCTGATGAAGAATGGATGGAAAGAGAGAAACTTGGTTCACTGTACAAAGAGAAATCCCCTGGGAAGTAGGGAGGGAGGGAGGAAAGGATTATCACTGCCTCTTGTAACCCTGCTGAATTACATTCAGAACCCATTTTTCTGTAATAATCTGGTACCACAGAAGAGGATGAAGCTTCAGAGAAATGGACAGATTGTCAGGGTGGGAAGGGGGAGTAGTGTGAGCAAGCCAATAGTCATGCTACTTGAGAGGACTATCCTTGATTTTCTGAGGCTTTTCCTTTCTTTTTGGAACCTCCTTGCTATTGCTTTTTAAAATCCTGTTTGCTTGCACCTTGCTACTTAAATGGCTTACTGAAATGAGGCAGAGGGGAATATAAGTACTGAAAAATCTGAGTCACTCCTTGTATTAACTTTCCCCTTTCATCACACTTTTTTAATACCTCAACTGCAGAAGGCCCAAAAGAACATCCTTATCTTTGGGAGAAGATACATTTTCGGTTTTAACCTCTTCAGGAAGATTTTGAAAATGAAGTCAAGATAGCCTTCTCAATACTAACGCAGAAATGGCAGGTCTAGAGGAGGAATCAGTAGCACCATAAACAAACACTAAAATATGCTTAGTGAGCTGAGAGACAGATGTAAGAGAGGTGTTCTAGCTATATATTTTTTTTGTTTGACCTCAAAAGAAGGAAGATTAACTACTAACGTCTGTATGTTCTCAAAAGATAAAAATAAAAAAACTTTAGCATATGAGCCTGATAGTATAAAACCCTAAAAGTTAAACTACTACAGGAATACTTTTTCTTCCCCAACTTACCCATTGCTTTCCCACTCCTTATCAGAGGAAATAGGGTTAGCAGCAGTAAAGTGTTTGGCAAAAGCACTTTTCGATAAAGAAATCACAGATGGATCTATTCTACGATTTCAAAACAAATGCTTACTAGTCTGAGGGAATATACATAACCTGTCAGATGTCCTAGTACCAAAAGGTCGACTGTCAGGCAAACTACAAGCCATGAGGAAAACATTCTCTAAACCTGTCAACACAGGAGAAATAGCTACAAATTTTGCTGTTGTAACATATCATAATGCATTTCCTGTACCAAAGGAACTTCATTCCACTCCCACTGAAAAAAAACCTTCTTTCTTTGTAGATAAAGTTTCTGAAAAGGATAAATTTTCTGGGAAGAAATATGAAATTATACTTTCTTCAGAACTGGAATACTGGAATATGAAGAAATTCTTAACGTACAACCCTCTTCTCTAGATGCCTTTTCTACTGAATGAAAATCCATGTCAGAAAGACATGGAACTCTACATTTTCTTGGCTGAGGAAATAGAAGGCAGGAAAAAAGCACCAATAATTTTTTTCGCAAATCTCAATCTTTGACCATAGAAATAGTAACAGGAGACTGGAAGTTTTTTCACTATGCTCCTCTTCCTGAGAAAAGACCAACTATCAGTAGACATACTTGTCCCATAAGCAGGTTCATCATCCTCACTAAGTAAAGAACCTTCACCGGTCCCTTCCCTGAGAATGACACGAGTGGTTCTCTCTTGCTTGTCAGGAGCATCCCTACATTTGCGAAGGAAGTGGCTATCCCCTGGACTTTGGTGGCTGCATATACAACACCAAGAGGATCTGAGGGAAAACAATAAGTGGCTTGAGGAATAATAAGCAGGGCCAGCCAAAAGTGGCTGAGGTGCAACAACAGCCAGCCCAACAATCAAAGATTCCCTGGCAACTTTACTTCTTGCAGACAAGGGAACACAAATACTGTGGAAATCAATGGTTGCACCATTGCTAAGCTGAGAAAGAGACTGTGAAGGTAGGTGGCACAGTCTGAATGTGTCAGTAAAGTGCAAGGTAGAAGACAAGTTGTTCTGAGGTAAATAACCACTTACAGTCCCCATGAGCACAGCATCCTGTCCTGATACACACATGTACAAAACACAAATAAAATTTCTGTCAATAAATAGAACTTTTCATACAAAATGTTCACATAAGCATTTACTCAGACACTCCCTTAGAGATGCAATAAAAGTCTAAAAAACAATAACTTTCTTAGATAAACCATATATTTCAGTCAGAAAAAAACAAATTTTCCTCAAAAAATAAAATTAGTGGAAGGTTTCACAAACAGGGGACTTATGTGGCCAGCTTTGAAGGAATATACCAACAGTTCCACAGGTTCCACCGAATAAGAATTCTTCAGCAGGAAAAAAAAACTGTAGAGCTTTTTGCACTTCAACTATCCATGGAAGGCACACTTAGGTTCATAGGTAAGTACTGGGATAGTTGCCCTTGTGGGCCACTTTAAGCCTAGCCAACTTCTTTCTTTGCACTTGAATTAACCTATCCCATTTGGTTACAGACTGGCTTTATTCATCCCATGGTCAATGATTATATATTACTCCTAATAAAAATAACCGGGATCAAACCATAAATAATTTGGAGGGACCTGTGCATGGGAAAAAAGCATTTAGGAGCTGCCTCTGTTCATTAGTATTACAGGGGTAGCCCCGGGTAAATTTTCTGTTTCACATTCATAGATTTAAGTTGCACATGAAAATGGACAGGGATGGACTTTTTTTATGTGAATGGGGAGTCTGTTACACAACAGTGGTATCCTCTGTGCAACATACCTGACAATCCAAACCATTCAGGTGATATTCCACAGGAGGTTTAGATCCCTAGACAGACTATTTCTGAAGCCATTTGACTTGCTGATGTGCAGTAAATCCATTAGTAATGGATCAAAGGATGCCTTGTATGGCAAACACAAGTCACCTCTTAGCAGTCTGTAGGATACAGAGTATAGTGACAAGGCTTTGAGTCGGTCCAAGTAGGACATGCTGTTTAGGCCTTGTATCCTTTTAGTATGGGATCTATGTGGGCATTCAAATTGCTGCATGTGCTTGGACAGATGCATGCCAATGGGTCTTTATATTTAATAACTGGCCTAATGAGGAGTAAAGAGGGACAAATCCTTAGACACAGATCTTTGTTTATGAGCGGTGCAGCACAGAAGGGCTTTCTTACAGCAACAGACACATGTTGGTCAAAAGTTAGGTCACTTTCCACATATGTTCCCAAACCCTGAACAACTGGGTCAACTCTTAGGCGTGTATTGTCAATGTGGTAGCTCCCTTGCGTATATGGCTTCCTAAATGATACAATAATGCATTACTTGGCATTTAGTTTCAGATCATGATTTTGACCCTAGTTATTTACTTGAAACAGATGATCCTATAGGATGGCTAAGTCATTTGGGGGATTCAATGACTGTTGCTAGCTTACAGTCATCTGCAAACTTGGTCAGCCAGAACCCTTTGGTACTGACTTTTACTTCAAAAAAAGTAGATACCAAATAGGATCTTACAATTTACAGGATCAAACACTTGAGCTTATTAAGATGGCCAGTCACACAGGATAGGACCCATACAGCATAGGCTGCTGCAACAATGTGCTGTGCATAGAACACGTTGGTATATGTGTCACTGCTGATTTTTATAGTCACAAAGATTTTTCAGTTATTTCACCAAGGAACATTATACCTTTTCTGCCTTTGACTTAACCTTTGTAGAAAGTAATTCATTACTACCCATAATCATTTTCCTACAAAAGCATTTCCAAGTTTCTTTAACATCCAGGGACCCAAGTTCAGTTGACCATTGCCATAGTTCATGAACAATGGGTGAGTAGTCTGGCATGTAAAGCTTTAAAGAAGCAGAAGAGGTGACCTTTGACTGAAAATGAATACTAACCATAGTCTAGGTCTAGGAGATACAACTGTAGTCAGAGATAACAAGTGGAGGACACAAATTAAAAATGTTTGCATAAATGTTTGGATTAATCAGCACTACACCAGAAATGTTCTTCTGGTTTATGTTAAATTGGTGTCTACAGCTATACTGAAAGAAACCAGCTAACATTTCTTTTTCACACAGTTTTCTGAATATGTTCCAGTCTCCTATTCTTCAGGGATAACTGCCTTACTTCCTTCCCTATTATCAAACTTCACTGTTTTTTTTTTTTAGTAGAAAAACACACAGGTGGTAATGCCATTATACCCAAGGCAGTCAAATTATCTGATTACTTTAAGCTTCTTTAACTGACTGATTATACCATCAGACTTTTTACACTGATTATGAGGATGGTATAACCATTACTTATGTGTACGTCTTTGTTCTATTTTTGAATGCACGTGCAGTGTTTTTTTCCTCTCATACTTTTAGGTAGAGTAGTGTAGTGTGTAGTATAGACGTTTAAAAAGACCTGAATGCTTATTGTACTTTTCATGGTACAGACAGTATAGTTCTTGAAGATACAGTTGGCATCTAACTATACTTTGAACCTTCTACTTGACAAAAGATAGAATTTTCTCCATGTATTCTACTTAAAACTGTAACATTCCTATTTGCTAATATCTCACTGTACATTGAACCTTCTGCTTGACAAAATGATACAATGTCTACTTGCAATTTCCTTGAACTGTAACATTAGTATTTTGTCACTATACTTGTATACATTGCATAACTTCTGACTACGTTAGATTTAAAAATTTTTTTTTTTTTATGAACGGTCCTGTCTTTGTAATAATTTTTGTCTATTTTGCATGTGGAGCTTTTCTTCCTGGCCTCCCCTGAAAATGGGCTCACACTCAAGTCGGACTTTCCTGGTAAACAAATGTAAAATAAATAAATGATCTAATTTCTTGGACTCTATAGCAATAAACTTACAAGATGGAGAAAACTAGAAGATGTTGGAAGTTTCAACCAGAAACCCATTTTCCTCAATAAAAATAATCAATAAATTTAGTATTCTAGATTCATGACCTTGAAATGAGAATTTTGGTTCAAGAGTCTTCAACATAAAGACAAAAAAAAAAAAAAAAAAAAAACGAAATTATGTAGTCGTTAACACAGAACCACTCCAATCAGCATACATTTTATGTACACAAAATGAAGCTCCCTTTTTCTTCAAAAACCCCAGGAAACTGCAAAATACAGCTCAAAGTGTAGATAAGACTAATGACCAGCTGAAAAAGAAATAGGAAAAATAAATATTGTTTTAAATGAAGATTATTTTTAGAAAAACTGCAGTCTAATTTCTGTTGTGCTCATTTCAATTCTGTCTTGTCACTATTCTATCCATTGGCTGTGACCCCCACCCACCACTCCCTGCTAATTAAATCATCTTCAATATCCAGCAATGGGGGAACATTCCCAGAAACCTCTGGACTGTCATCTTGCATACAAAGCAGCCAAAAGACTGAAAAACAGGGGGGGGGGGGAAAGCATTTGCTCATCTGAACATTCACACTTACAGTCTGCAACAATATATATATATATATATATATATATATATATATATATATATATATATATATATATGTATATCCCAGAACTTAACATATCCAGCACTCACTATTTCCCAATAACATAGTAAATAAATACTCAGCGTTGTGGGATTAATCCATTTTATTCCATAATAGGCAAACCAACAGTCATTCTGTTACTTGCAAACCGGTTTCACCGTATAGGCGTCATCGGTGCTCAATTGACTGAGTTATGTTGGATGTCTACTGATATTTTTTCCGTGCACCGCTTTTGGTTCTATGCACCTGTCAAGTTTGAGCACCATTGGTATTTTATATAAATATATATATATATATATATATAGAGAGAGAGAGAGAGAGAAAGAAAGAGAGAGAGATATTCAAACACACACACATGTATGTGTATATATATATATATATATATATATATATATATATATAGTTTGCTATTGTTTGTGCGAACAACATTCTAACAGCTGCAATGTGCCGAAAAACAGAATGTCGAAAGCACAAGCAGTTTTCCACCAGCTAGTCGACTCCACTTATGCGAATGCACAACTGTATTCGCATAAATGGATTTTCCACCAGCTAGTCAACTCCACTTATGCGAATGCACAACTGTATTCGCATTAGTGGAAATCGACCATCTGCATGGAGATTGTGGTACAGTGGGGAGTGGAAATTCATCCATGTCCCCACTGTAGTGCGATCTCAGAGTTAGAATATATAACTGGGGGCTTGCAAAAACGTGATAGTTGTATAGGAGTTTGATTTAAATCAATTCTTATACGGCTATCACGTGGTGGTTTTGACAACAATGTCGAGCACTTATTGATTTAATTACGGCATTTAGTCTTCTTGGGTACACACCTGCCATCAATTAAAGAGACTCTGATTAACTCCAAATAAAGTTCAGATGTCCTAGCAGGATTTTCCTGATATTTACTCAGTTGCCTGCTACAGTAAAAGCCATGGTTCTCACAGAGCTTACAAAGCATCAAGGGGATCTCATTGTAGAAAGGTGTCAGTCAGGAGAAGGATACAAAAACATTTCCAAAGCATTGGATATACCATGGAACACAATGAAGACAGTCATCAAAAAGTGGAGGAAATATGGGACAACAGTGACATTGCAAAGAACTGGACGTCCCTCCAAAATTGATGAAGGAAGAGGCAAAAACTGGTCAGGGAGGCTGCCAAGAGACCTACAGTAACACTGAAGGAGCTGCAGGAATTTTTGGCAAGTACTGATTGTGTACTACATGTGATAAAATCTCCCATATTCTCCATATGTCTGGGCTATGGGGTAGGGTTGCCAGATGGAAGCCTTTTCTTACACAGAAAAACATCCAGGCCCAGCTAAAATTTGCAAAAGAATACATCAAGTCTCCCAAATGTATGTGGGAAACTGTGTTATAATCTGATGAGACCAAGGTTGAACTTTCTGGCCAAAATTCCAAAAGGTATGTTTGGTGCAAAAGCAATACTTTGCATCACCAAAAGAACACCATCCCTATGGTGAAGCATGATGGTGGCAGTATCATGTTTTGCGGTTGCTTTTCTTCAGCTGGAACTGATGCTTTAGTCAAGGTAGAGGGAATTATGAACAGTTCCAAATACCACTCCCTTTTGGCCCAAAACCTTCAGGCATCAGTTAGAAAGCTGAAGATGAAGAGGAATTTCACTTTTCAAGACGACAATGACCCCAAGCATACATCCAAATCAACAAAAGAATGGCGTCACCAGAAGAAAATAAAAGTTCTGGAATGGCCCAGCCAGAGCCCAGACCTAAATCCAATACAATATCTGTGCAGTGAGCTGAAGAGGGCTGTGCACAACAAATCCCCTCGCAATCTGACAGATTTGGAGCACTTCTGCAAGGAAGAGTGGGCGTATACTGCCAAGTCAAAGAAGTGCCATGCTGATAGACTCCTACTCAAGAAGACTGAATATGTAATTAAATCAAAAGGTGCTTCAACAAAGTATTAGTTTAAGGGTGTGCACACTTCTGCAACCAGCTTATTGTATGTTTTTTATTTTTTATATTTTGTCCCCTAACAGATTTGTTTGTTTTTCAACTGAATTGTACAGGTTATAGGTCACATTAAAGGTGGGAAAAGTTTTGAAATGATTTATTGTGGTCTCATTTTTTATAACACAAAAATCTGGCATTTTAACAGGGGTGTGTAAACGATATATATATATATATATATATATATATATATATAGGGTCTATATTATATATTTGAAGCTTCAAAATTTTGAACCTCCTATGTTCAACAACATATGAGCGAAACTTGAATCTTCAAATATATAGTAAAAATACTAAAAAAAAAAAAAAAACACTTACCTTAATGCTCTGAGCAGGAGGGGCAAGCCACCCTGCTCCCCCTTCACCCCCCTACTTAAATATGCCAACTCCGAGACCACACTTCAGTGCAGAAAAAGGGAAATTTTCCCATTCTACGCGTATGGAGCTGTTGCCTTTCACCTTCGAACTTTTCAAAGTTCGATTATATGGTGTCGACCAAATGACATTCAAACTTTGAAACGTTCAATAATTTAATAGGGACCCATCCATCGATATATATATATATATATATATATATATATATATGTATGTATGTAAAGTAGCAAGGGTTGCTTTGGTAACTACAGCTGTAAAATGTGCTTGTCCCTTTGAAAGGCTTAACAGTGCTGGCACTTTGGAAGCTAAGAAAGTAAAAGTGGCATGTTTAAGAACTTGGTGAAAGCAAACTACAATATTTAAACTGCAAATGGGAGCTAGCGAGTTGGTAATCCAGCTGCAGCAGTGGTTGACTTTAAAAGTCATGCATATCCTATGTCTGAAAGCAGGGGTTGTATTAAATTGGAGATAAAAGTAAAAGCTGCTGTTATCCTATGGGGATATCCAAGGGACAACTATTTTGTGGATTAGAAGTTCCAGATGGGTTTTATGCCACTCTGCAGTAAATAAGATCCTGAAAAACTGTTTGCTGGTGCAAAGCACAGGAGATACTAGCTTGTAGACTTCTGTGAATTATAGGAAGCCTGTTTTCTGCTTGGTTTTATACTCGGACCCTTTCTCTCTTTTAATACCAAAATACAGTGAGCTTAAGAGATCGTCTATGGATTGCATGTCTTGTTTCTTTGAAATATTATATAAAGAACTAAGTCAGACAATGAAATATACTGCAATTGCTTAACCAGAGTTGAACTCGTCAGTGCCTTCTACTTTTTCTGTTAAGTAGGTAATGGCTAAAGTGAAGCTTATTCCCTTCTCTTTGTTAATTGTAGCCTGACAGGTAACTTGTCTTTTTCTGTTTATGTTACAAAAGCTGGTGAATTGTAGTTGAATAAACTATGTGCAGCAGAGGTTATTCCACTCCCTATCCCTCCATACACAGAAATGCTTTTGGTGACTTGTGCCTAGTAAACTAGAAAGAGCTCTTACTGAGCTGAACTGCAGACAGCCACATGAAGAAGGAATAACACTACTTCCATGCAACAAAGTATCCATGCCCAACAAGGCAGTATGCAGCAAAGTTTTCATGCTCAAAAATGACGATGCAGCAGTATACTTGAGCTCAGCAGGAAACCAAAAGATTATTTAAAAAAGTATACAACAGAGCATGGTTGCTCAACAAGCTGAAGAGCAGCAGATGGGCATTAAGCACCTGCTCCTGGCTCTAGCTGAAGGATGGAAGCAGCTCCAAGATGACAGCCAGCCTAGCCACCTGTGATGTGATTATAGTAAGCCACTTTGTATGCATACAGAATTCAATTAATATTAAGGCCTACTTATTATCCTTTGAAAGGAGAGCTTAAAGGGAAGGATCGACATCTAGTGTACAAGCCATACCAGAAGCAGCACTTCTAAATGGAGAATCCCAAAAAGCATAGCTTGATTTATAACCAGTGCAAGCCAATGATTCAAAATAAATAGAAGAAATAACTGCCCTTTCAGAAGGCAAATATATGGTGCAGGCCCAAAGGTTTCACATGTGACTTTCTTGTACAGGCAAACAAAATAATTCCCACATCTGACCTGGTACATATAGCAAGGAAGTGCTTGAATCTTAGGAATAATCCAGTATCATGAATTGTGGAAACAATTGTAATAGCGAACTTCTTAAGAAGTCATTGTTTTTTTCATCGGCTTACAGGCTGGCTATGGAAACCTGCCAGTGGATATCAACTTCTGGACTTAACTGACATGACACAAATAAAGCACACCATTTTAAAGTGATTGTGTGGAGGCGAAGTACAGTATCAAATGGGTGTGAGTCACATGGTTAACGTGCATTACTTAACGAAGGTTTACATGGAGGCATTCTGATGAAGTCTTAACATTTTTGTAAACAAAAGTACTCAATTTGGTCTGTCTAAATTTTGTTTGATTAAACTGGCTTCAACTCACCTGCCTTGCATATTTGTGTCCTTGTCAAATGGGATTTTTAGACAAAAGAAGTACACCTGAAAGGAACTAATTAGCAACAGAGTACTAACAATTTACAAACTCCATGAAACCTCATCTTCCTAGGTTGCAGAATGGTCAGCATGATCCTTCTGTTTATTCTTAAAGGTCCTTTAAAAAGACTTGCTGAACTACTGAGAAGGAAGAAACATTGTAAAGTTTCCTTTATCATCAAGAAAGAATATATGTCTAGTTAAAACAGTTATTGGCATAACATCTGATAAGATGAAAAAGTTAGCTAACATGAAGATGAAAAACATTAACTGTAGTGAACAACTAGGTGAGGATCTTAACATAAGGCTATGTACTATTCTGCTGCTTCATTTTACCGATGTGAAAGGACTGGACTGAAAAGGCAATGGGGCTCTGCTGGATCAGTGATTAAAAGATAACAAGAAGAGAGATACATATGGAAGTGCAAAACTGTGAATTGTCACATTCCGAAAAGGATGCAAAATATACTGCAGAGCAAGGAAATGACCTGAAAATGGCCAAATATTTGAAAGGGTTCTCTTAAGGAATAGATGAGCCAGAGGAAGTGCATTTGAAAAGGGTAAGAAGGAAGTATGGTGGGGTGATACAGCTTGCTAAGTTAAGGCTTTCGTCCAATCAGACAAAGAACAAGCATTTATCAATGCTAAATACAGATCTGCAGCATTACTAGCTAAAGGATGTGCGATCAAAAATTATCAGAAAGGCGAGAAAGCATTTTGGTCTTCACTAAACAAAAACGGAGGTGCTGGCACAAGTGCTACTAAACAAAAATATTTTACATGTTTGAAAGGAAAAAAAAAGCTACAGGAAAGCAACAAACATCTTGTCACTGATTAAAAGATCAGTGGCATTGCTTCATTAATACTGGCAAAAGTTGCATGAAGCAGTTGAAACTAACTTTAGCATTAACCATACTGAAGTATTCTAATTTTTGCAGTTCATGATCAAGTAGAAGCAATGCACTGAATGTTACAGTGATTCTATGGAAATAAAGAACAGCATTTTATGCTTGATAAAAATCCATTGCTTTCAGAAGTATTAAAGGTGTTTGTGGACATACAGAAGGGCCAGAGCAGTTGGGTCTGTAATGTCACTGTAAGTTCTCCTCTGTGACACGTGTAATAAAGCCCGTCATGATAGCTCAGGGACTTTACGCTTGTTATCTTTTGGTTAGAAACCTTCGCGTCCTTCTAACTGTTTGACATTTTTAGTGAGTTTTATCACAAAGGGGAAGTTGCCCTGCTAGACAGGGGTCCAGGGAAGCACATAGTGTGGGAAGAAATAGCCAGGGAATTGTTATATCTAGGCTTCTATAGGCCCTAGGGTTGATAGCCTAGTACCAACCTATGAACCTATAAGTTGTACTTGATAAATGGTCTCATTAATGCAGATTACAACAGAGTGATTACCTCTTAAGGCACTGATGATATTCCTCTAGCAATAAATTGTGCTACATAAAAGGATTTCCAGACCTTTGTCAATGATGGCTAAAACACACGAAGTTTGTTATCAACGCAAGTTCCTAAATCCCTAACAACATTTGTGTTTTACAGTGACAAGTTTTCTATATAATATGAGGAGGGGAGGAGATGTCTACCAAAAGTGATGATACTACACTTTTTATCATTTAGTTTGCATACATTTTACTACATCAATATTTCAATAAGGTGAGCTCATTCCAGAGTTTTTGGGTGTTGGATGGTGACTTAAAAATGGTCCCCAGTTTGCAGTCTTCTGCAAACTTTTTTTAGCTAAAGGTCTTGGCTCTCTCTACTTGGAGATCTGAACAGTAAATGCCAAAAAGAAGAGACCCCAGCACTGAGCCGTGAAGGACACCACTAGTCACCTCCATACTTTTTGATGAGGTACCTGCAACTCGCACTGTATGGGTTCGGCCTTTTAGCCAGTTTCCTATCCATTTTACCACATATGAGGTTCCACATGGTTTGACATCGGGGCTAGTCCAGTTTATCATATGCATATCTAACATGCAGTATGATCAAAAAATAAAACATTATAACTCACCAATGCTAATTATAAAATTCACAGTAAAAACAGAGACTTAACAGCAAGACAAACAATGACCACAGTTAACGTCTGATTTAATTCAAAATGGAGCAGCTGTACCTTGCTGTCTTGTAGGATCCATTCCACTAGAAAGTAATGTCTGACTTCCTGCTACAGCTCCAAGTCCCTAAAAACATAAAATAAAGAAAAAATAGTTTCTATTATTTTCTTTACACAATGTATGTATTTATTTAAATAACGAAGAAGCCAAATATCCACATTTATTCAACAGGCATGTAACAGTTACCTTAACAATAGATCTGCTTGGAAAATTAATTCTAAAGTACAATTTAATATGTAGTATTCAGCAGAGGTGTAACTTTCCCATGCTACCTGTGTGCCTCCTGCTTCTCATGACATCCTACATCACTCTCCTTAGTTCTCTGTCTCTGACTAAGGTAACATGTAAATGTATTTAATGCCTTTCTTAACCAGGTAAATGAATAGTAGTAAACAGTGGAGCAGTTTCAGTCACAAACCAAGCCAAATGGCAACAATTGCCATCAGTACATACATGAAAAAAATCAATACACAGTTATAAACTAGATAGAAACATAGTAACTCAGCATTCTATTTATTCTAAAAAGGTACAAATTGCCTAATAAAGCTGAACATTAACAAATACATTAATTGAAACATACTGCAAAAAGAAACGGAATTATGATGATGATGATGGAAATGGTGATGAAAATGATGATGATTATGATAATCCCTCAATATATGCCCTATTAAAAAAGGGTTCACAGATTTTCAAAGATGTATCAGCAGTCATGGAATGAGTTCTAGAGTTGGAAAAAAAAAGGTACATCCAATACTAGTCATCTAAGTTTGTGTGTGTGTGCCACACAGATATATATATATATATATATATATATATATATATGTATCCATACATACATATGTGCATACATATTGCACACATACACTTATAGGTTCTGCTACTTTTGTCAAACGGTGCTTTGGTCAACATCTGTTTAGTTAGCACGGCGCAGTGGTGCAGTGGTAGCATTGTCACGTCACAGCAAGAGGTTCTCAGGTTCAATTCTTGGCTGGGGTGCCTTCTGTGCAGAGTCTGCATGTCCTCCCTGCATTTGTGTGGGTTTCCTCTGGGTGCTCCGGTTTCCTCCCATGTTACAAAGACATGCATCTAGAGTGTTTCTCCCCAGGCCTCCACTGAAAATTGGCTTTGTTCCAAGTTGGACTTTCCCAGTTAACAAATGTTAAATAGAAATTAAACAGATGGAGATGGTCAACATTTGTCATCAAAAGTAGTGGATTAGATGGATTGACCAGATTTTTTACTTTTATTTTTGCTCTGTTCCTTCAGTTTGTAAAAGCAACATTTAAAAAGACAGGTTTCTAACAGACTGAGAGATATGGACTGGACAATTGTTGAGGTTAGCGAATTTGTCCTTTCCCTGAGAACTGTGCGATCTTGGGGATGGTATATATAATTAGCAAGGGGTGTGGAAGGTGCAGAGGGGCTTGCCCCCTGCAAAAAAACAATATTTTGTTTTGTTTTTTGCTTTTCAGCTTTTTTCCTACACACAGATTCCTTCTCGGTGCATTCATAGTAGTGTGTTGATGTGCATAATGTCGATCACGTGGTGTCAACATTATGCATGTCATTATTAGTGTTGCCTGATAAATTTGTATATACATACATACATAAATATATATATATACATAGATACACACACACACACATACACACACACACACACACACACACACACACACACACACACACACACACACACACACACACACACACACACACACACACACACACAGTTCAGTATTCTCTTCAGTTTGTAATACAGATGTACCGTGTGAACACAACCTGAACACATGCAGACTGACTGGATCCTGCTGTTCTAGGTCTAAGACTTGATTTGTTTTCCTCCCACAACCTATTCCCTAGCCATCCACCCCACCCGAATCTCTAAATTAAACAATCTCATCTCCTCCCCTTTTTTAAGTACAAATAACTCAATCTTACAGCCGCAAACCATCTAATAAACTAAACAGTAAATAACCACATCTGTAACACATATTATACCAACACATATTGCCATATTAAACAACAGCTGACTCATAACAGGATCACGAACGTTCTCTTCTCATCTGAGCAAAAGACCTGCTTAACTCTCGATCACTATAATCATCTTTCAATCACTATAATCATTTTTGAGTAAGTGCAGTTATCTTTGTTTTGCAACAGTAGCTACAGCCTGTCTTTTTTCCCTGAATGCTTTACATTTTTTTCTCTACCTTCTTGAGCACTACATTATACTATATTGGCTGTCATACTCCCAAGACTCAGTCAGATTAGGTCTGGAGCATGAGGGACTATTGTCCCTCAATGCTCTACTGTCTCTCCTCTTCCCCTGTGCAAAGTCTCAGCAAACAATTCTGCTGTTTTTCACATGTATGGAGGAAGCTCATGGATTGTTTTTGAAAAGATCAGTGGGAGTTACGTCCTGCTCCACTCATCTGTGCTGCATACGAGGTCCCACAAGGTTTGGTATTGAAACTTCGAACATTGACTTCGGCAGTCACACTACAGCACGGAATGGGAATATTCCCTTTTCCCCGCTGTAGTGCAATCTCGGAGTTGGTATATTTAAGTAGGAGGGTTGTGGGGGTGCAGGGGAGCTTACTTGCCCCCCTGCAAAAACATGTTTTAGTGGGTTTTTTTTTTTTTTTGGGTAGCCCAGGGAACTAGACTTCAGCAAAAGTGCACTTTCGTTTAAGTGAACTTTCGCTGAAGTGTAGGGTCTACTGCTCTATTTCGAAGAAGTGTATTTTTCGATATAAAGCAGAAGACCCATATATATATATATATATATATATATATATATATATATATATATATATATATAGATAGATATATAGATAGATATATACATATATACACACATACACACATATATATCTTTCACCGCATCCTTCATTGCATTACTAATGAATCATCATAGGCAGCTCCCCTCAACAACATCCTAGTATTCTCTTCCCTCTTAAATCACTTCTTATTTCCTTCTCTCCCCCCAGCAAAATCCTAATCTCACCTGACACATAGATATATTTATTATTTTATTTATTTTACATTTGTTGACCGGGATAGTCCGACTGGATACATGTCCATTTTCAGCGGAGGCCCGGGGAGAAAAGCTCCAGGTTACAAAAGTAAACAATTCCACTTATAAAAACAATAATATCTATACAGTACTTAGAGAGGTGGCCCCGTAGAGGGGGATTACACAAAAATGAGAGTGATTACAAAATACATGTTGAATATGGTAGAAGCAGGGTCATATGCTAGAGTTGTTAAGTAGCACTTAATGAAACAGAAACTATCTACAAGTTACTTACAGCTTATTTACAAAATTACATACTCTGTGGTCTTATGGAGGGAGTATAAAGACTTTTGCTACATATCAGACAGATGTGGCTGATATCAGTAAAGAAGCAAGATAGAAGTGGCTTGCATAAGACAGATGGTTAGGGTAGGAGTTAGTCAGGGTTGGTACAGGGACACAGCCAATGTCCCATAAGGTATTGTTTGAGGCCTTTTTTGAAATGGTTTAGCAAGGGCTCCCGAGTAAGAATAGTTGGAAGAGAGTTCCATGTTTTTCCAACGAAGTTGGCAAACAGGGAGTCACCCGCAGAATTAGTTGTTTTTTGAATTTGGACAAGGGACTTGTTGGATGATCTGAGTGGTCTAAGATTATGATATGGTTTTAGGATATTTGTTAGAGCTGGAGTGTTTTTGGGTTTGTATATTATTTTGTGGGTGATAATGAGCTGGTTGAACTGGATTAATGTGGGTAGTTCGAGCCATCCGAGGGGCTTAAGGTTTAGGCAATAATGGGTCCTGTATGAAGAGCCCATGGCAAATCTAGCTATATGGTTATAGCAGCGAGTGAGTTTATTTAGCTCCATTTTATTCAGATTGGTGAGAATGGGGAAAGAGTAGAGAAGGGCTGAGAGTATGTGGATGCAGGTGGTAGCAGTCCTAGCTAATGGGGTTTGGAAGGATTTATTTCTATATAGTAGGCCAAGCTTTTTATTAATGGTTTTGATAGTTTTATTGATGTGCAGGTCGAATTTGAGATTATTGTCAATTATTACACCTAGGAGCTTAGTATGGGTCTCAGGAGTGATAAAGGAGCCATTGGTGGAGGTTATGGAGAAGGTGAGGGGGTGGATCTACTGGTTGGGGTGAAGAGGAGTAATTTAGTTTTATTTGTGTTTAAAAGCAAGTGGTGATTAGTGAGCCAGTTTTCAACTGTGTGAAATGTATTCTGGGTTAAGGTTTGTAAGTTGGACAGGGAAGAGGCCATACAGATCAGCGTGGAGTCATCAACGTATTGGATACAGGTTGCTTCAGGGATGGCTGAATGGAGGTTATTAATGAAAACTGAAAAAGAGTAGAGGACCTAAGATAGAGCCCTGGGGGACTCCGAGGGTGAGAGGTAGCAGGGTGGACAGTTTATCCTGCCAAAGGACAGCTTGCTGTCTACCACTGAGATAGGACAGGAACCATTGAATGGCAAGGTTGTCCAGGGAAATGGTTTTAAGTGTTTGTAAAAGAAGATAGTGGTCGACCATATCAAAGGCCTTTGATAGATCCAGAAAAAGGGCAGGTGAAAGCATGTTATTATTCTGACTTTGGTGGATAGCATTACTTCTTCTAGGACCTGCATTCACTTTAAGTCCACTACACTTGTGGTCCTTCAACCTGCTGCATTATACTCACAGACTGCTTTATCTAGTATTCACTTTTCCCTTCTACTTGCCCTTTCCTTTACACTCCCTACTTAATTTTGTCTTTCCGAAGCTTAATGTGTAGTTAGGCTGTTTTGGCATACCATTGTTAAGATTTCTTCCCTTTCTCTACAATCTTCTCTTTCCATTTTTCTTCCAATCTTCTATTTTTTTTTTGTTTACATTTTTATTTCCATTTTTCCAACCTAGCTGGCAGATACCCTGTTTCAACACACTTTTCTTTATCAGCCTAGGTGGCATTTAAACTGTTTCAGCATGCTTCATTGCCTTGGTGGCAAACAGGCTGTTTTGGCATACTGCTTAACCATCTGCCCAGCTTTAGCATACTGCTTAACCATCTGCGCTGCTTTAGCATACTGCTTAACCATCTGTGCTGCTTTAACATGCTGCTTAACGATCTGCACTGTTTTAACATACTGCTTAACCATCTGCCCAGCTTTAGCATACTGCTTAACCATCTGCGCTGCTTTAGCATACTGCTTAACCATCTGTGCTGCTTTAGCATACTGCTTAACCATCTCCACTGTTTTATCACACTGCTTAACTATCTGTGCTGTTTGAGCATACTGCTTAACTATCTCCACTATTTTAGCATACTGTTTAACCACCTGTACTGCTTTAGCATACTGCTTAACCATCTCCTCCCTTCCCTACCATTTACATCCTACTTTCCATTGCTATTTTTCCTTTCACTATCCCTTTCTTCTGCAGTTCTATCATCCTAGGTGGCACACTGCCTGTTCCTGCTGTCCTTACCCTCACAGCAGTCTATGTGGTAGAGAGACTCATTTCCCAACTAGCCCTACTGATTTTTCTCTCTCTCTATCCAGGTGACAGACGCGTCCTTCCTTGAAACCCTCCAACTGCTTTTCTTCAAGTACACTCAAATTATTTTCATCCATCTTGCCTACTTCTTTAGCCCCTGGGCATATTTCTATAACCACCCTCTCCCTTTCCCCATTTACTCTTAAATCTTTTAGTCTGTTACTCAACTGCCCTTCGTTTAACCCTGGTAACAGTCATTTTTAGCATACTATTACCATCTCCTCCTAATTCTCTCCCACTCTCCCCTTTCCTTTCCACTTCTGTTTGTCAGCCTCTCATTAGTATAGCTGGCAATTAGGCTGAATTAGCCCTACTTATCTTCCTAGCAGCCTTTGCAGCAGTTAGCCTCTTCTTTATCTTTCACAGTGGCTCAGATGTTAGACCCTTATTCCTCTGACATGCCTCCCACATTAATTCCAAACCATTAAATTACTATACATCCAATATATCTACTTTACCATCTCAACATACTAATAGATCATCTATTACCACTTTCCCTTTTCCCTTCCAACATTATTTTAACTTTCACGACACCACTCCCTCCTCCTCCTTCCCAACCACTTCTTTACTCCCTTTCTCCTACCCATACATATACACACTATCTCACCTCTCTTTGCAATATGGGCACGCAGGCATTACTGCTATCTAGCTTTCTTACTATTCTCCTCTCAGATTGTCACCCTCACCCTTCCAGAAACCTCAATTCTTCAAAAGTCATGACTGACAACACCAATAATAACATAACAATACAAATACCATTCCTATGCAAATAATATTTTAAGCCACGTATTTATTTAGCCAAAAGAGAATACATAATGTAAACATATCTGCTTCAACATTCAGAAGTAACCACTACTATCAAGAAATACATCTCTACCTTAATATTCTACTTTCAACTTAAACTGCTTAGTGCTGGTGACATACACAGTAACATAGACACTCTGACCAAGTCCAGTCCTTCAAACTCTATTAATTCCCACAGCTTATCTAACAGTCTTAGCAGCCACAATGCTTTCAGTGTTCAGCACTCCAAACTCTTAACTGCATGCACTAACACCTCCGTTATAAACAGCAAATGGGCTTCACTAGAGATATAGCTTTCTATAGAAAACACCACACTATTAACCATTACAGGAACATGACCAACAAGTTCATCTGTCCCATCAACATACATCCAGGACAATTACTACACCCTTTATGATAACAGACCAGGGACTGCAACGGGTGAAGATGTTATGCTTCTCATTAAACATGATACCTTCCTTGAAATTACTAACTAAACAAATGCCAACCATGTTAATGATAAACCACTAAATTGGGTTCTAGCTAACCTAACTTTGGGCAACCATACCCACCTGAGCATTGCCATACTCTACATTCCTCCATCCTCCAATACTTCTAGTATTAAAGACACATTTTCTCAAATGTTCTTTTAAGGTTCAGTGAGAACACAATTACTCTTGGTGACTTCATCCTGAATGCTAATAGTCATTACACTAAATAGCTCAACAATATCCTATAGCTAATTAATACTAGACCCAATTTCTTATCTTGACTTTATCATTACCAATACATCCCATCTCTGTAAAGGCACAAAAATTCTACTAAACTTCCTAAGTAACCACTGCCCTGCAATGTTTTACTGGTCATTAAATGCATAAAATTAATTCTACAAAGTATGATAGGCCTTTCTCACAATTAAATTTGAATTTCATTAATTTGTCACCTTTCTTCCAACTCAGTGATCTTCACTGACACCTAATCATTAATTCAGGACTGCTATTCCCCCAGGAACACAGAAGGCTAAAAAGCCCAAAATGTCCATTGCTAGCAAATGACATAATTGACTTTATGAAATTATAAGTTATGTACTTACCATAACTTGCTATCCATGTTGTCCACTTTAATTCTTTCTCAGGGTTGGGTCACGGATCCGATCCTCGGATCCAACTTGGCTGCATTTACACAGACTAGGATCCAAGTCATGAGCTCCTCCATCTTCCCACAATGCACTTCCTCTGCCTAACCTCCTCAGATTAAGTTTGCTGCCTAAGCATCTAACATTGCACAGTAAAGACTGAAAGGAAGGAAGAAACCAGAGGCTCAAACCAGGAACATCAAGTTCCCAAGCAGTTGTCCACAGGTCTTCTAAAAACACTGGGTGGGGGACAGCTGGGAGAGAATGTGAGGAATATTGAAAGTGGATAACACAGATGCCAAGTTATGGTAAGCACAGAACTTATAAAGCTGATGCTGTCCCTTTCATTCTTCCTCCCAGTTGGGTCAGAGTCCCCAGCTATATAACCCCTGGGTGGCCTCAAGGAAGGATATGCCAGAGCACTGCAAAACCAAAAGAAACCCTAATTCTGGAGACAATGTCCAATTTGTAATCTATGACAAAAGTATGAGTTTTTGACCAGGTGGCTGTGACACAAATATCATCTAGCAATGCTCTGGAAGAAAATGCACATGACGTAGATATGGACCTAGCTGAAGGGGCCTTAAGAGGATGAGGCAACTGCAGCCCATTTCTGATGTAAATCAGAGCAATGCAGTCTAGTATCCATTTAGCTAGAGCACCTTTAAAAACTGCCTAACCTAGGTGGCTCGGTGAAAAGGACACACTGTCTTTTGACAATTGTTTTTTTCTATGAAGATAAAAACATAGCTGTCTATGAACATCAAGCAAATGCAACATATGCCCCCCTTGTTTGAGAAGTTTGGAAATAAAAATGGCAATTGTATGGACTGGCTCAAACTAGATTCTGTGGCTACCATGGGCATAATGGAAGGATTAGTATGAAGGTACACGCTAGCTTTATGAAAAATAATGTAAGGAGGCTTAGACGACAGAGCCTGAACTTCCAAGACCCTAGTTGCAGACTTAATGGCAACCAGATAGACAGTCTTCCAAGAAAAAAACTTTAAGTCACAATCACTATCAAAGGGTTTTTGAGTTAGGCCTTGTAAGACAAAGTAAGATGCCATGGTGGAGAAGGATCTTTAAATGGAGATCTGAAGAGAAACATTCCCTTCAAGAAAGCCTTACGTAGTTTGGATGTAGCAGGAGAACCGAAAAGATTTCCTGAATGAAAGTTAGAAATGGCTGCCAGTTGAAGTTTAATAGTAGAAAAACTGGCTCTTTCTTTGAAAGGAAACGTAATGAAGAGGAGAATGGCTGACAATGGAGCTGAAAAGGGATCAACGTTTTCTTTGGAAGCCCAGAAAACAAATCTCTGCCATTTAGTCCTATAAACCTTCTTGGTGAATGTTTTTTGGGAAGCTAGTATAATTTCTCGAACAGGGGAGGCAAGCATGTACCTTTGTACAATTCCTGAAACTGGAGAAGCCAAGTGGTCAGTTTGAGGGAGTGAAGACTGGGATGATGACCCTCCAACGGATGAAAGAGGAGATCCTGTCTGGGTTCCAGTATCCATGGAGGAAATTTCATGCGAGACAAAGAAAGGGTAACCAAATCTGATGAGGCTAGTAGGGGGCAATGAGGATTATTGAGGACTTCAACCGTTTTGCTTTCTGCAGAAACTTTGGGATCAAGGGTAGAAGAGGATAGGTGTAGAGGAAACCAGCCAATCATGAACTACAACGTCCCTTGGGGACTGCCCCAGAGGGGGGATCAGAGCAAAATAGCTGGTGCACTTGTTGCTCTGAAGGGGATGCAAAGGGATCACAGCAGGGCTGGTCACAACGGCTGAAAATCAAGTTTGCTACCGACTGACTGAGGGACCACTTGTAAGGGTTCAGAATGGACCTGCTTAGTCTGTCTGCTAGAACACTGAACTTCCCTAGTATGTGAGTTGCAAGTACAAAGTGGCCTGAACACATTGCCCATTCTCAGATCTCATGGCCTCTCTGCACAAGGGATACGAATATGTTTGTTTTTGCTTGTTGATATACCAGACCACTGAAACGTTGTCTGTGTGAACTGCAATAGTTCCTAGAGGGAGAACATCCTGAAAAGCTTGCAACATAAGAACTGTTCTTATCTCCAGAACACTGACATGCAATCTGGTCCCTAAATGAGTCCATGTGCTTTGGACCATCTTCCCCTTGAAATGCCCCCCGCCCAGCTGGGAAGCATCCGTGGACACTGTGGCTGTGGAGGACAGAAGAAGGAATGGCCTGCCAATTGTACAGTTATCTGACAGAAGCCACCACTGGAGATACAATTGCAAACCAGAGTCAATTTGATACCAACAGGTAGAGGTTGTTAAAGAACAGAACACTGAACAACCAAGGTCCACTGATGCACTCTCATAAAGAATTTTGCTAACAAAACCAGAGTAATGGCAGCTGCTGTGGATCCAAGAGCTTGAAGTATCAGTTTTGCCGGTGGAGATGGTCAGTCTAAAAGAGCTTAAACATGGTCTCTCAATATCTGTATGCAGTGAGAAGGTAGAGATGCCATCTGTTTAACATGTCCAAAATGCCCTGATGACTTCCAAACTCTGCACTGGAGATAGGATTCATTTTGTCAGGCTTATGGTGATGCCAAGATAACTGGAAATCTGGAAAACGTAATCCCTGGCCAGAATTAGCTGATGCCTGGTTGGGGCACTGAACAGCTAGTCATCTGGCTATGGAAACACACAGAATATTTGCAGTCTCAGGTGAGCTGCAACTACTGCCATGTATTTGGTAAACACCCTTGGGGCTATGGGGAGTTTAAAGGGTAGAGCCCTGAATTTATAGTGACTGGCTCCCAGTAGAATGTGCAAATGACTTCTGGAGCATCTGTCTATTTTGATGTGATAGTAGGTGTTCTATAAGTCCAGCACATCCAATTGTGCTTTCTCAACAGAAGTAAAGTGGACTGAACTGTAACCATTCTGAACTTTGCCTTCTTACAAACAAATTCAGGTTGATTAGAGCCAGAATGGGTCTCAGGTCCCCAGTTTTCTTTGGCACTAGAAAGAAGCAGGAGTAAGTTCCAAATCCTTTTTGTTCAGTCAGGACCTCTTGCATGACTTTTTCGCAGTAATTTTTGAATCTCTGAGGGATGAAGGAAAAAGGGAATGCAATAACCTCTGGATATAATCTTTAGCACTTAATTGTTTTCTGTTACAGTGGTCCAGGTGGCTGGGTGCAGGGAAAAAAATGACCCCTGACTACCACCAGAGATGAGCAGTCAGGCAGCATATCAGGAACGCTGATGCAGCTTATCAGACCAAGGCTCTCTGAAGGCCTAATTTTGTGGTCCCCCTCTCCCCCTGGGGCTGTGTCTCCCACTGAAACTTTCTCCTCTGCTTCTAGAGGAAGAATCCTCGCGCTGATCCTGTGAAAACCCTTGAGATTTTTGGAATTAGGTTTTCTTGCCACTTCGCTAGTTTCTGAAGAAGGTGCGCTGAGGGTTCAAAAACCTATCCCCAATGATAGACAAGGTCTTCCCTTCCTGCTCAGTGAAGGTTAGGGAATCTTTGATGGATGACCCAAAAAAAGAAGAGCTATCAAACTGGGCATTCACAAACGATGCCTTAAAGGGTTCTGTGAAGTCAGAAAGCCTCATTCAGGTGTGCCTTCTAATAGCAACACCCAAGCTGGCTGCCCAAGAGGCACCCACCATGGAAATGTAGAGAAGTTTCATGGAAAAATCAGACAAGGAAGAAAGAGTTGCAGTTGAGGAGAACCTTTCTTGAAGTCCTCCACTGACATTGTCTCTGCTACAGAGTCAGAAAGCTACTTGACTAGATCTCGCTGTAACTGAGTAAAGTGGGACAGGTAATTTAATGCTCTCAGCAAGAAGGTGGCCGAGGCATAAACATGCTTATGAAATCTGTCCGTCACTCTGAACTCCTTGTTCGGTGGATGGACAGTGGAGCTCTGTTCGACTAGCTCCTTCTTGGTAGCTGCTGCTACAACCATGGCATTTACCAGTATATCCTTAGCCCAGTGTGGTCTGCCTTTAGGGGGGGGACAAAAACTTATCCAGTCATTTTGGAATCGGTTCGATCATGTCCATCTCCTTCCAGGCCTGGCAGAACACTAAATCCACAAGTTTGTCTGCCGGGGAGGACACTCAGGACATAGACAGGCCCATCAGGAAAGCCTCCAAAAACACAGACTTTTCCTGTTAGATATTATGAATATAAGGCTGAAATTAATTCTGTTGTAAATATGCTGAAAGAAAAAGTTTGCTTGAATATATGTATAGAGTTTGTGCATTCATACTATATGTATAACAGACAGGCTTCTCTTCATAGCATCAGAAAATGCCTAACAAAGCAATACTGGAAAACAAAGCATTACATGATTTTCTCATGTTTGTAGAACAAATATCTATTAACAGACATCCTTTTTTATAAATTCAGCAATACGTGATGTTTTTCCAGTAGGAACAGCTTATACAGATGTTTCCTTTCAGAATGGCATCCTCACATCAGCATTGGCACAAGAACAGATGTTCTTAAACAAAGATCCAAATAGAATACAGGATGATCACACTGTCAGAACAATGTGTTTCCTCAAAAATATGTTTTTTCTGCATGGACAACAGGACACTGTTATTAGCATTGGCAAAAGAACAGATGTTCTTGTACAAAGATCCAAATAGAATACAGGATGTTCACACTGTCAGAAAAGCTGGTCTCTTACAAGACATTGTTAAACAAGGAAGCTTAGTATTGTTTCTACAGGATGAGCAATTCTCCAAAATAGAATATCAAGAGGAAATGTATATGTTTATGCATGACTAAAAGTGTATATAAAGAGCTGTATAAATCCAGTTATGTTAGAGGTATGGTAGGGACTCATTTGTCCTGAGGTAAATGTTATATCTCTCACATCATCTGTACTATATGAGAAGTAAAGTGGAACAGTACTTTAAACTGCAACGTTAGTATGTTTGGTTTATTATAAAAAGTTATTTGTTACTGCTCTCTAAAGTTGATGCTGCAAAGTATATTCTCTCATCAGTGTATATTCTGCAAGTTTCTGTATGCAACAGACTGTGAATGCAAATATAACCAGACTTTGAATTTTAGCAGAATCCAGCCAGCAAGACTGAGTGTCTTAAGAAGACTTCAAATCCCACAGCAAGCAGCAGCAAGCAAGTAAGCAGAGCCATGTAATTTTTCAATGGCAAGCTAGCCTGCATTTGAACCTACAATCTGCATTCAAACACAGGGGGAGTGATGGTAAGCCCTGCAGAGGGTCACTTCAGTCAAATTGCAGTAACTAACATTTGTACGTATGTGTAAATCCTAAACAGAAGTATTGCAGTTTATGCAGCTTGCAGTAGTAAAGTTTTTTTAGACATCTAAAATCCGGAGTGAGACTAGTTCAAGAAATTCACAGTGCCATAAATTCTCCAAGAAAAGGTGAATGCCCACTTGTACAGCGGTCCGCTGCCTGTTGTGCTTCACCAGCTTCTCAAGTGACTCTGAAAAATTTCTAGCCATCAGCAACAGCAGCCTGATCACCTGTTTTCTTGCTAACTGGTAAGACTTTTTTCTGTGTCACATATTTAGTGTGGATGATGTTAAACAGTTTGTATATTCTTAAGACAGTTTGTATATTCTTAGATAGTTTGTATATTCTTAGGCAGTTTGTATATTAGACAGTTTGGATGTTATTAATATGGATATTATTTATAATTCATGCAGGAGTAAACCAAACTTTAGTAAATTGCTATGTTGGTATACACAGCACATTAGTAAATGTAAAACCCTATTAGGGCAGGTTGACAGTAAGGCATTATGCAAATGTATTACAATATTTGACTGGTATTTCAAAGAAAACCATGTGAAATATGACAAATATTTATTGTGTGCTTCAACAAAAACTGTATTTTGTGTATTATGCCATAAAAAAGTATTGCATCATATTGCTAAAAAAATAGACTGTAAAGACAGATCTGTTCATGATAAAGAATTAACTAAGGGTAAAGCGTTTCCATTAAATTCTGATGTTGAACAGTTATGTCCTGTCACCACATGTGAGTCAAATCAGTTACTGATAGAACCCCTACTACATTTTGTTACAAAGGAATGTAGTAAACTTCTAAAAGACAGACACAATGAGTTCAGGAAGCTTAGACAAGTTATACATACATCTTTTTAAAAGTGCATAGGAGTTTCAAATTCAGCAGAACAGATTACTAAAGAATGTCAGAAAGACCATGCAACATCACAGGAAATTCAACAGCAGTTGCAGGATAAAGGAAATAAATTAGCTGAACTGAGAGAGACTGGCAATTTCCTACATACACAGTTAATCTGTGCAAAAGAAATATATTTTATAATATGTTTATGTTTTGAAAATGGTTAAGCATACATGGTAGGATGGTAGGGACAAATCATTCTCAAATGTTTTACTTTCATTCAGTTAAAGCAAGACATTTATCAGTACTACAGTAAAGTAGAGCATATGGCTGCCATTCATTAGCATAGTCAAAAGGTAAACAAAACTGTTCTAGTGTATAAAATTAAATAAAAATAGATGAATAAAAATTTAAAGTCACAAGACTGACATGCTTGTATAAAGATATACAGATACAAGACAGACATGCATGTATGCTCTTTTCATCTAGAGTACATTTGTTTAAAATGCACAAAAGCAAAAGGCAGACAACAGCAAATACAAATAATGTAAGTATAAACATATGTTAATTAAGCTAATATCTATTTTGTTTTTTTTTTTTACAATTTTTTATAATTGTATAGTAACTCCAAACAGCTAAAGTTCTAAAATTTAAAAAGAAAATCACAGATGGTATTTGTCAAACAGTTTTTGTAAAATTAACGGCAGGACAGTAAAATAGATAAATAAAAAAATACTAAAATCCATGTAAGCTAATTGTAATGTAGTATAAATGCATAGTTGTGCAAATCACAATCACAATCACATTAAAGGAAAAATGCCAAAAGAATTAACTATAGTTTACAGAGTATGAAATGCGAGCTCAGACCTTCCTAGACCAGATGAATAGTTACAGGAAATTTTGGAAAGATAAGATAAACAAGACTGATTGCCAGACAAGTAGCTTGAGTTTTTCTAAAGCATCATTGTTATTAAAACATAATTGTTAAAATGTTTACAGGCAACACTATTTGGTAATTATAATAAAGTCACAATTGTGCATAGATGTCACTGATAATCTGTTTGCAAGTAAATGTTAAAAGAAAAAAAAAAACTCAGTTGCATCAAGTACAGCCAGCAAATGGGCTATAGTATATATACAGTTCAAATCAATTGTGCAGGACGGTATAAATACCTACTAGAGGTAATAAACAGTAACAGCTTTAAAGTAAATGTATGGCCAAAGTGTTAGGCTGACATACATTCTATTCTCACAGCATAAAGCAGGTAAATAGTGCTGCAGTACTACAGGGGGAGGGGTACTTTCTCAGTTTTACACTGACTGTATAAGCAATACTGCACAAGGGTCTGAAATAAAGCTATAGAAAAAATAAACAAGGGTCTGAAATAAAGCTATAGAAAAAATAAACAACAAGGGTCTGAAATAAAGCTACAGAAAAAATAAACAACAAGGGTCTGAAATAAAGCTACAGAAAAATAAATAATAAGGGTCTAAAATAAAGCTACAGGAAAAAATATCTCATTCCTTCTTGACAATACTCTTTTAGGGAGAGGAAAAAACAGGTATTAGTGTATTAAAAATACTGGTAAACTGGATTAAACCTGACAGGATAAGATATTTTACAAGTTGTTAATAGCTGTATTTACAACCTGTTAAACTGTAAAGCTATACAAGAGATGGTTTAAAAAACAAGAGATGGCTTAAAATTGATTACAGCTATACAAGAGAGAGTAAAGATATGTAAAAAATTAAACAAGCTTGGTCACTATTTTTAATATGTTTTTGGCAAAACAATGTTGTACAAATGAGATTAATGTCTAGTAATAAATATGTGTGAAAAAACATATTTAAAGAAAAAATGGGTCCAGGGTACCTACTAGATTGAAATGCATGAACAGCGAACAGTCTATGTAAATACATACTGTACAGAATACATTGTAATAAGTTCAAAAGTAATTTGTCAAGTTGTAATATCACTGGTTTTACCCCAGTAAAATAATTGCTTTCAAATATTTATTATCTAAGCCCAGTTCAGTATTTTACCAAGATATTATTGAGCAGTTCAGAGACATGAACACAATGTGATGGTTAAAATGGCATTAAAACTGTATATTTTCAGCTGTGTATAAATGCTTGCAGTAGCACATAGTTATTGTCTCTTATAGTTAATTCAACAGTTGCAAAGAGTTAATGGAACAGTTCTAAGTCATAAATTAAATTCTGTGATTGCAAAAGAATAAATTGATCAAGTTAAAAAAAAATAATATTAAAGCAGACACAGCTCATAATTGATAAAATATTTTCACAGAATGGTCTGCAAAAGAAAAAGTTTTAAATACATTCAGTTTTGTAGTAATACTTAATATCATTGTATTAACTATGTAAAATTGCATTTTCACTTGTATCAAAAGAAGACTATAGGTTTGTTTCTTAATGTGTTTTCTATATAAAATGTTTTGAGTATGTTTAAAAACAGAGGGAATTGTTCGATATTATGAATATAAGGCTGACATTAATTATGTTGTAAATATGCTGAAAGAAAAAGTTTGCTTGAATATATGTATAGAGTTTGTGCATTCATACTATATGTATAACAGACAGGCTTCTCTTCACAGCATCAGAAAATGCCTAACAAAGCAATACTGGAAAACAAAGCATTACATGATTTTCTCATGTTTGTAGAACAAATATCTATTAACAGACATCCTTTTTTATAAATTCAGCAATACGTGATGTTTTTCCAGTAGGAACAGCTTATACAGATGTTTCCTTTCAGAATGGCATCCTCACATCAGCATTGGCACAAGAACAGATGTTCTTATACAAAGATCCAAATAGAATACAGGATGATCACACTGTCAGAACAATGTGTTTCCTCAAAAATATGTTTTTCTGCATGGACAACAGGACACTGTTATTAGCATTGGCAAAAGAACAGATGTTCCTGTACAAAGATCCAAATAGAATACAGGATGTTCACACTGTCAGAAAAGCTGGTCTCTTACAAGACATTGTTAAACAAGGAAGCTTAGTATTGTTTCTACAGGATGAGCAATTCTCCAAAATAGAATATCAAGAGGAAATGTATATGTTTATGCATGACTAAAAGTGTATATAAAGAGCTGTATAAATCCAGTTATGTTAGAGGTATGGTAGGGACTCATTTGTCCTGAGGTAAATGTTATATCTCTCACATCATCTGTACTATATGAGAAGTAAAGTGGAACAGTACTTTAAACTGCAACGTTAGTACGTTTGGTTTATTATAAAAAGTTATTTGTTACTGCTCTCTAAAGTTGATGCTGCAAAGTATATTCTCTCATCAGTGTATATTCTGCAAGTTTCTGTATGCAACAGACTGTGAATGCAAATATAACCAGACTTTGAATTTTAGCAGAATCCAGCCAGCAAGACTGAGTGTCTTAAGAAGACTTCAAATCCCACAGCAAGCAGCAGCAAGCAAGTAAGCAGAGCCATGTAATTTTTCATTTCCAAGGAAGGAGTTTAGGTTGACCAACCACCTCACTGCCTCAGGATCTCTAAAATATCTCCGAAGGAGATATCCTCTAGTGGTGATCTTGGGATCCTTCCCCTACATCAAAATCGGTGCCCTCGGTAAGGGACTCCAAAGGGGAGACAATGTGCCTCCTCTTGCACATCTTCTTGTGAGGAATCTCCCATGTGGGATGTTCAGGGGAGGTCTTGGAAGAAGGGGCTCCAACTAGGGGAAGAATATGGACGCTTCTTGGGACAGGCTGACCCTGGATAGGTATGATAGGCTCAATTCTCTGATCCAAAGAGGAGTGATGCAGAGGATCATAGCTCAGAGAGACCGGATCTCTACGACTGGCGAGGACCTTTTATATGACTTGGAAAGCTGGTGGACCTGGAGAATCCCTCCCTAGTTTTTCCGGAGCTGAAGCAATCAAGGAAGAGAGGGTAGGGATCTCCAATCTGTGGTTTCCAGGTAGAACTGAACCCAAACTGTCCAGTGCTGAAGTGCCAAGGGGAACAGATGGCTCCGACAAGGTCACAGCCAACACCTCTCCCCCCGGATTTAATAGGGACATCCCGGATCAGAGACCCATTATGATCAGACAACACTGGAGCAGAGAAAGTCAGGGCAACAGTGGGACTGGAGGAAGGACAACTCCTCAGATCCGACCCTGGCTATGATCCTAGGACTCTGATACTGGAGGTTGACTGCACTGGAATAGTAACACTTGCAGACCCCAGAGGGGACCGAGTAGGCAAACCCCCATCTAGATCTTCCATATCATCCTGTCCATATTGATCTCTGAAAGGATCCTAGAAGACCTTGAGGTAGCAACAGGCAATAGCCTAGAATGTCTAGTCAGCATCTGCAAAATCCTGGAAGAAGGTGCAGATCTTACAGTCAGCTCTAGGGTTTGACTCCATGGTCTTGGATCCGAAGATTTAGGATCCAAAGCAGAAGTAGAGGGTCTCAGAGAACTAATAAATAAGGTGGAACGGGTTGAATCAGAGGAGTGATTCAGAACTAATGGAGCTGAAGTTGGCCTATGATCCAACCCAGTTGGATATGAAGGTTTTGATAATTTGGAGGATGGCTCAGAAGTAGCCCTCAATGACTTATGAGGGCACCTCTTTGGATCTGCCGATCCAACCACACTCAGAAGGGGTTTGAGCCCCTGGAGAGACAGCATCAGAAGCAGGTGAAAGTCCTTTAAGCATTAACTTTTTCTTGTGGTCGGCAATGGCCCTGAGATTAAAACCCTCACAGACAGAACAAGCCGACTGCAGAAGTTTTGGCCCCAGACAATATACACACCTATTGTGAGCATCAGAATGGGGTATTTTGTGCCTGCACTCTAAGCACCGTTTAAACTCGGCAAGCTTGTCAGACATGATGAAAAGAAACTGCAACACATGCCCAGAGGAAGTATCAAAACCAAAAGGAGACACTATACCTATCTAGCTACACCAAAAAAAACAGACTTAGCAGAAAACACCAATACAGAAACCAACTACTCTACTTTTCTAAATTTCTTTTTTTTTTTAAACTACCAACAAGAAAAAAAAGCACAGGACTATGCCCAAAGACAGCACAAGGAAAAGGAGAAAGCTCACTCCTAATGCTGCACAACTAAAGGGAGAAGAGGACAAAGAGAAGAAATTATTAGAAATGTAATCAAACTTGACTTATCTGTCAAAAAGAATGGACCACTAGAAGAGATTCCCACTCTAATAATTCAATTCTCAAAACTCAGGAAGAAGCACATCTGTCACTGCCGGTGGCAAATGAGATCTGGAAGAGGTTAGGCAAAGGCAATGCATTGTGGGAAGAGGGAGGAGCTTGAGACTTGGATCCTAGTGTGTGTAACTGCAACCGATTCAGATCTGAAGGTCAGATCCATGACCCAAATGTGAGAAGAATGAAAGGGACAACATCAAATCAAAGAGACAGAGTCTGTTCAGCCTGAAAGGAAAACCCCTCCACCCTGCTTTAAAATGGCAACTACCAGAATTGATACTAACTCAGCCAAATCTCTCCACATAAGTGCAAAAGAAATATCTGCAACCAAAAATCCCAAAAACGTCTGGAAGGAAATAAAGCTCCTTACTAAACAATTTAATAACACCTCCTAGCAGGTTAATTTCCCTAATAACTCTCACACCAACCCTGCTGAGAATTAAAGTAACTTTATCATATTTTCATTAGATGATATCACAAACTCTTTATGTAACTATAACTGCAACTGCGATTGCCAACAATTGCCAACCAATGCAAATTCACACAAGTCATAACTCCACCCACTTGCTGCTAATTCCACTTCTTTGTGATCTCTGTAAAAAAACACATACATATCTTACAGAACCTAAAACCCTAAGCAGCTTAATTCTTCTTTCTACATCCAACTTTCATTAGGCAAGCAGCTGACAAAATAGCCAAACCCCTATACTTCATTTATAACCTGTCTAGAGATAATCTGAAACAATCATGTGTTGGTTTCTAATTGATTGACTGTTCAATTGCTGATAAAAAAATATTTTGATTTACATTTTATTTTTATCTCTGTTTTCACTGCTTGTAGGAAGAAAGGGATAGCTTGTACACAGGGAGATTTACTTGGATTCATATGCTGTTGTTTTACTTCTAGTTTTCACTGTTTGTTGTTAACATTGATAGATTTTAGGCAGGCAAACACTAGCCATCCCAAAGGGCCTAGTCAGCAATAAATTCACACTGACTGCAGAGAGGACAATCCAGAGCTTTTCTGAAACAGTCTTGTGTTGTGCTGTGATTTATTGCTCTTTGCTGTTATAATGAGGTGCAACTGTAATAATGAAGGAGATCCATTTTTTCTGGCTGTCAAAAACAATGACTTTATTGTTCTTAATTTAATGTTTAGCTGTATATTGTTTGTGTGATTTTCCTCATAGAAGTTGGCTTAAAAGCTCTTTGAATTCTGTGAAAACTGATTTTGATTACCCTTTTGGTAGTGCAGTGGTGCAGGTGTTAATGTTGTTGCCTCATAGCAAGAGGTTCTCCTGTTCGATTCTCGGCTGAGGTGCCTTCTGTGCGGAGTCTGCATGTCCTCCCTGCATTCGTGTGGGTTTCCTCAGGGTGCTCCAGTTTCCTCCCACATTCCAAAGACATGCGACTGGAACATTTCTCCCCAGGTCACCTCTGAAAATAGGCTCTGTCCTAGTTGGATTTTCCCGGCCAACAAATGTTAAATAAACTTTTCTTTTAGAATTCTTTATTTGTTTGCAGGTGAAAATGGATTACTTACATGAGTATGTCTTTAATGATTTGCTAAAGCACAAGTATATCATGCAGTGTACTAACTGCTATGTATATTTAAAGCTAATACCTGATTAACACTGGTGACCATGGTCATAACGACAAAAGTTGGATGAGTTGCTTACCATTACTAGTAGTAAATCTAGACTTACTGATGATGAATGTACTTGGGCAATCGGCACAGTGTGGAGAACTGCTGCTACAAATATATTTATTATTAAACATGATAATCCTTCTCTACACCAACTCCTGCTACTAACTCTTGCCTATTATTCTCACAATCTAAGTTTGTGCTGTTGTGCACACTGGCACCTCCAGCAATGTTTACTTTGCTTTATTTGTACACTTAATATTAAACAATGCCAAATTTTTAACTTCTACTCAATATATGTATATTGTTCATGTACCATTAATTTGCAAAGCATTGTTTCTCTTATTGTAAAGTGAATCCCAGGCTGAAACCGTAAATGATCGGTTTGTGATCAGATCTCTACCCTGATTAATAAAAAATAATTAAACACAATTTTAAGGAGTTTATTTGCTTCTCTGTGTGCTTGGTGAAGATCAAAGTCTGACCCAGTCACTAAATAATGACAGACATGAATTTCAGAATTCATCTTTCAGTAAATACCTGCTAATGCAAAACCTGTTATTCTAGAACTTTGTGTGTATACAAAAGCAAAAATTAAAATCTGTCCTTGACTTTGGGTCTTTCTTTTTTCCTGATTTTTATAGGGTACAGAAGACAAAGGGGTGTCACTACGGGTTCGACTGTATAGTTCCAAAAGCAACAAGCTTAAATACATTCTTGGGTCATTATTTATGAATGTATTCATCTCATCACAAGTAAGTATCTCAGGGGAACAAAGTCATACAAATGGTTGCAACTGATGGTCATATCCATATACGTGCGTTGTGAGGTTGTAATGTTTGGTTCTGACAGTAAGCTGAAATATATTCTTGGGCCATTATGTAAGTATTCATTCATTTGATGTCAGTCAGACATCTGAGGTACACCCGGTCAATAACCTGCCTATAACTGCTGGGTAGGGCATGTCTTTTGATGAAAATGATTGCTCTTGCTGTCAGGATCAAGTTTAAACAGTCATTAATCTGCCTTTGCAAAACTAGTGTGCAGTAATGTGAAGCAAATTAAAATACTTTACTGTGGCCATTTTTTAAACACAGCCATACATCTTCATAGGTTCATAGGTAGGTGGGCACAGTAAATAAAATGGCTATAACTATTGGGTTCAGGCAATTTTTTTTTTGTTTTGGAGCGAGAATCTTCTGAAAATGTGGAATGACTTTAGCTTACTGTGATGTAATTTAACCAAGATAGAATGAAAACATAGTTTAGAGTTTTAATTGAAAATGGAAATTCAAGGTGGATTGAGTTTGCTTTCAAGACAAGTGCCACACAATGTCACCGAATTAAAGTAGCAGTTGACCTGTATCCATTTGACTTGTAATGTTGTAACAAGCGAACAAATGTATTGTGTCTTCCCAATTTTCTTACTTATGAGGTAGAGTTTTGATAGAAAAAAGCACTACTTTTTATATATACAACATTTTTATACAAAACCTTTTCTGATGCCAGTGTGCTTTATCTTTCTGTGCTGTAAGACCAATAATTTCTTTGCAGCAGTAACAATTATATAGTTGTGAATTCACATAAAATTATATAATACAACTAAAGTCAAATTTAGTTGTGTTCCATCACTGTAACGCCACTACATTACCCATGGATATGTTATAATTTGTGCTAGTCAGGCATTCCTGATTTTAAACAGATGTCCCTGATTTTCTGTAGCTTTGTCTTTGTAGGTTGACAGATATGACAGCAACATCAACAGCTATAACCAGAGCAGTATTAAGCAATAACCCATGATGGGTGTGGGTTAATCCTATGATACCCACAGCCAGTCATGGGTTATTACTATTATACAATAACATTATTTAGAAAGGAATTATTGACCTTTCTTAAATAATGTCTTTGTATAATGGCAATGTAGTGTTCTGTGTTTACTCATGTACTGCACATGCATATGGGAGTTACATTCCAACTCTTGCACAGTACATCAGTCCTGTCCAGGAAAAGCAGGGCTTTTCTCCTTTGCTGTTTTTTTTCTTCCCTACCATTATGGGCTCTTAATGCAAAAACCTAGACAAACCCCAATGAAGTGTGGAGGGGGGACAAAGTTCTAAAAATAGAGACAGTCTTTAATGCTCTTATAAACTTGGAAAGTTACTCCAATAGGAGGTTTTGCGTTAACATGCATTTTTCTGAAGGATATGAATCCTAAACCTGAAATGTCTTTCACTGGAAAGTTGAGAGGTATGAGAATCTGCCAAGACTTTAGGCCGGACAGCCCAGAAATACAAGGAAAATCACGTATGTTTTGTGTTTCTTTAGTTTTGTAGAATGTAACTGAGTTCCCTTGTAGTATGCTCTGTCCTGTAAGCATAGGCCAACAGAAAGGTCTGGCCGCTCAATGGTACTTTAGCAGCTGGACTTTTTTTATTGGTGTAAGCTCGATTTACAATGAGTACGGTGGTTATGCTGCCCAATTAGCATGCACTTTTTGAACAACAATGAGCTATTTTTGTATAATAGCTTTTCACCAAAGAAAAAAAAAATTAAATGTCATATTTTGTTATTAGCTTGGTGGCAGAGGAATACATCAAATTTCTTCTTAGTGTAGCAGCATTGAAAGTAATGTGCACCAATTATAGTTACAAAGGGAACTCAAGACATTAGTTATAAGCCTCATTAATAATGTGGACTAGTATCTTAAAATATTCTAATTATGGAGAAAGTAATTAAACTATATGTTACTAAATGACTAAAGAAGTTGTAGAACGTGGAAACACATAATATGGACTGAAGCCCTATTGATAGTAAAGAGGCAGAAAATATTAAGTGTAACATAACAAAGACTGTCAAAGTAGTGAGTGACAAAAAGGAACAATGCCACAGTATTAAATGCCTGTTTACTGTTTTTGGCAACCTGAGCTTCAGCATCTGCTATTCAATATCAGTCAGGTAAGTTTATATGAAAACTGTTTGGATTCTTAAATGGGCAAAAGCTGATACTTTAATGTTGCCTGCTTAAGCCAGATCAAAAAGGACTTTCAATAACAAGTGATGCAGGGAGATCTTGAATCTTTAAGATGCTCTATAATGTTTCTTGTGGAAGTATGCATTGACCATGAGTGACCACCTGTGAATTGCTGTTTACTGAGGGCAGCAAACTATGAAGAGTAATCATTCAGCAATTTAATGTAGTCAGGTCTGTGCAAATGCAAAGCACCTGAACACATTTATAGAAAATCAAATGAACCAAGCCTCAGAGTACTCCAAAAACTGTTGGAACACCAAATACAGTGCTTAGATCATACCAGACAGCAATCGAAACGACAAATTCAGTGCAGCAAGTAAATAATCCAGAACTGAGTTTTATTTAAGCGCTTTTCGTTTGCTACTATTGGCAAACTTCTTCAGAATAAACTCATATTCCATTCAGTTTCAGAGCAGTCCTTAGTCAATTGTGATTGTTCTTAACACATACTTGTCTTGCTTTGGCTCATTAGCAGCAGTACAAAGAACTGGTGAGCAGGCAGTTCTTTGTACTGCTGCTAATGAGCCAAAGCAAGACAAGTATGTGTTAAGAACAATCACAATTGACTAAGGACTGCTCTGAAACTGAATGGAACATGAGTTTATTCTGAAGAAGTTTGCCAATAGTAGCAAACGAAAAGCGCTTAAATAAAACTCAGTTCTGGATTATTTACTTGCTGCACTGAATTTGTCGTTTCGATTGCTGTCTGGTATGATCTAAGCACTGTATTTGGTGTTCCAACAGTTTTTGGAGTACTCCGAGGCTTGGTTCATTTGATTTTCTACACCTGAACACATTTGATCATGTGTGGCTAGGAAGACCAGCTTTTTCATTTCAAATTAAATCAGATTATGTTTACATGTATACAGACACTAGCATAAATGAAAAATACCAAAATAACAAATGGTTACAGATCTTTCATGCAATTTAATCTGAAATACTAGAGGCCGACACTGGTATTCTGCAGCTGAATTACTTTTAGCCACTGCACTTGGATGTTCTAGCTAACTTCTATCTATGACTAACACAGCTAGACAAAACTGCTAGACTCCTTTATAAAGTAATATTTATTTCAGTATTGATGTAGCCCGAACTTTTCACCATACCTCTCAGCTGTCCCTGATTTTCAGGGATGTATCTGGTTTTGTCTCATATTTTAGCTATGTCCCTCTTAATCCCTCCTAAAACTGATTACCTTTGAAGGAAAGGTGGTGAATTACACTTAAACAATGACATAAGTGGAGGTATACACTTCTTTTACTGCAGAAAATGTTTATTGACACATTCTCTTATTCTGTCATAGTCTCAAGATAAAAGTAATTATATTTTAAAAGTATCCCTGATTATTTCTGGATTTGTCACTGACTCTGGTGAGATTTGCCCTTGTCTGGTTGAGAGCTGTGCCGCTCTCTGCGACTAAGCTTGGAGTACAAGAATACAGACTTTAACAGCAGTTGTAATACTCACTGTAGCATAATGTGTTTCATATCAGAATCTCTATTCTCATCACAAAATGGCAAATAAAACTTGTTTGCACCACACAAGATTGTTTTAGCAGCTGATGTACAACTATCAAAGTGGACTTTTGTTTTGATTGTCATAGTTGCAGAAATATACCTGTTTCTCAGCCTGCCCAAAAAACGATATTCTTTGTCAAGGTTAAAACAGATAAGGCTTCTTTCATTTCTCTTAGTGTAGGTAAAATATTAAAAAACAGCTGGGCCATCTTTATTTCTATATAATTGAATCCAATCTGTAGGAGCAGACTGCAAATTAACTTAAAGGGCTAAAAGTTAGGATTTTGAGACAGTAAACACTGTCTGACAAAGAAAACACTGCCCACATTTGAGAAAGCACTCATTTTCAGAAAGTATACTCCATTATTCTGAGAAACAGTCAATATTCCATTTATATGAATTTCTCACCAACTGACTTGCTTTCTTAAAACTCATGTCTTTGGGGCAAGAAGCAGCAATGTGGAACTGTTTAGCCAGTCTAATGAAATACCACAAAAGTCATTAGTTTCACATAAAATTCTTCTTCAGAGGATTTTTTTCTTCCATAAATGTTGACACTTAAGAGATGTTAACCCATCTTATTCAAAATGCCAAAAAAACAAAGTTTACCACTTGTAGTATTATACACTGCCCTTGGAAAAGAAAACACAAAGTGACTACAGAATTTGTTCACCACTACCTGTTCCACTTGCCTGTTAACCTTGTTTAGAAAATATCTGCACCAAAACAGGTCTATTTACTAGCATATGCAAAATTATCTTACACAAATAATCTGGAATTCAGTAGCAACATTTCTGTTAAGCTGTGCAGACAGCCATTGTAACTGAAAATGGACATGAAAAGGTAAAACAAGAACCACTGGAGTCACCTCAGTGGTAAAAAGGGATAAAGCTTTGATTGTTGATTGTGGCTCAGATGACCAGAAACTGAATAGTGACCCAAGGAGCAGATGATAGTGGGGATGAGTGGTTGATTCACCCATTTTTAGGGAGGGAGGTGGCTCAACCTTGCAGCAATGCCTCCACATACTAGACAGAGAAGTATACAACAAGAAATATATGGTTAGGGATGTACACTTAGCTCAATACAGTAGCTCATATGAAGCATAAGAGAAAATGACATCACAGCTGGCCTTCACATTTCTGAACGCGTACATTAGCTGCCAGGAGAGGATTTAGGGCCAGAAAGTAGAAAATCCATCACAGTTGCCTAGATGACAACTGTACCAAGATAGATTCTCACCTCAGTGATGGGGAATGAATTTGAATAGTAGCCATGTGGGCTAGATGGTTGGCAAGCACAGTGAAATGAATAAAGTATACAAAAAAGGAGCAAGATCCATTTAGAAAGGTCACTGTGTCAACACCATAAATATGTTATTGCATACAAAGGCAGTCCAGCGTTCAAAGAATATATGCAGTGATGCAGTCTGACTAAACAACTCCTGACTGTCAATGTAACACATCATCAGTCAGCTTTCAACAGGCTAGATATCCTTCACCAAGGACAAGGGGTTGTGCACTGTAAAGACAAAAAGTGCAGCAGTATAAATAGAAAAGAACACCAACAAACAGGCCTGGTATGAGAAGCCAAATCACAACCTTAAACAGTAACCCTGACAAGTTCAACTCATTGAGACAAAAACAATGAAGTTGAGTGTGATTGAATAAAAACAATTTTTGTGGGGGTAAGGCCCACCGTTTTTACTATGGGGTAAACCGAAACATCCTGCAAGGGTGACAAAAATTGACTGCACAACTTTAAAAACATGGAACCTGCCACTTCAGGAATGTGGGATTAGGAAGACTGCATTCATTCTGTTTACCATTCCTTTAAAGGTATATACTTTCCATAAGGATTACAGCAGAATAACAAACTCTGCTCTATACTTTGTCAAAAACAATGCCACTAAAGCTGGACCACACACGCTCCAGAAACTGCTGATCTTGACAAAAGGCGGCCCAGAAAGCTCTCCTGTGAAGCAAGGTACCTACATCGTAAACCAAGTACAGGGCTGTAATAAGTAGTAACTAGCACCTAATGTGCAAAAATGGATAGTAACACATACACAAACAGCTCCACAAGTTCATAAATTCTATGAACCATTCATAGTCACCTGGGATTTAGCTTATGATGCAGCAACATGGCGGTTGCTCTGGCATGCTGCACAATGTACCTCTGATTGTGTGCATATGTATAGATATATATACACAGATAAGCAATTTACTTTAAAGACTCATATATACGTGTGTTTGTGTGTGTGTTTATGATCTATATCTATCTGTCATTATACAAACATAAATAAATAAATGTACTCTTATTCTTTTTCATTATACGTTCATAGTTATATATTAGGCTAACGACCACCAGGGCCTTTATAAGCCCAGCTGTGCAATTCAATCCAATCCAATTGTGTCCACATACCTCATGAGCATTTATTAGGAAGGGGTATGTTAGTTAGGAAGTTTCTAGAGGCTATGTGGGGGGGTAAGTTAGACACAGGCAGGCTGTAATGCCAAAATTATCAGAGACATGGGGCCAGACCTGGAGTGAATTTAGAAATTTCCATCCATTGGTCAAGCGTATGCTTACATAAGGTTAGGAATGGACTCTGCTTTACATGGATGGGGGGCCCTGTTCCACAGCATGGGGATCCTCTGACACACATATCTGTCTTGCCAACATGTGTTATTTATGTCACAAGCAAAACTTAAATCCTTCAGTCTAGTAATTCAGATGCTGTTCATTTTGCAGATGTGCAGAAGGTCCAGCAGAGCTGGATCCTAGGATGCTTTTTAGGCCAGTCACAGATGGACTCTCAGTAACCTGTAGGAGACAGAGTATAGAGAAAGAGCTTTAAGGCAATTCATAGAGGACAACTTATTTACACACCCTGGATTCCCCTAATAAGGACATTTATGGGCATGCCAATTGTTGCATATATTTGGTCAGACACACACAGGAAGAACAGCTGTGTAAAATCTTACCATAACCACAGATTTCCTACTCTTCTATATGCTGCAGTATTCATAACATGAAGGAGAACGCCTCCAGCTGACTCATATGCCTGGCCTGTATACCAAAGTCTAAATGCTACTGTAAGGTACGTGTGACACCGCACATCAGTTAGCATGCGTCAGCCATAAAGAGACGTCAAGTATAAAGTGGACTTCAGCATGTACCTACCTCAGAACTGAATGCCGCAAAGCACCAGCCTGATAAAGTGAGAAACATGTAACCTGGGACCAGGCAAGCATCAGGTGGAAGGTGGGGGGTATGGGTACTGCAGCATCTAGAAGAGAAGGACATCTACGGTTACAAGATTTTACACAACTATTCTATGTCCTTCTGTTCATATGCTGCAGTATTCATAACATGAGGGAGAATGCCAAAGCTCATACAGAAATGGAGCTAGGAGGAGGAGCAGAAACATTTTCCACAAAGCCATGGAGAATAGCTCTGGCAAACCCTGGCCTGGACCTGGAAATAACATTCAGTTTACAGTGCTTGTTGAAAGTATGAACAGAAGACCAGGTAGTGGCCTCCAAGATAGACGCTGTATCCAATCCTTTAAAGAAGACCCCAGAGGAGGACACTGCCCTCGTGAAATGTGCCCTTACAGGTCAGGAAAAATCCTTTCCATTGGCTGAGTAACAGAAATAGATGGTTTTAGAAATCCAGGAAGAAACAGTTTGCTTAGAAACAGGTTGGCCCAGGGCCCTTTGGTAATAGGAAACAAACAATCTCATAGACTTACAGATAGGCTTAGTTTTGCTCAAGTAGTATCTGAGTCGCCTATGTACATCCAACGTGTGATGAATCCTCTCATTGGAGAATTGGGGGGGGGGGTTGATAGCCTGATTCAGGGATAACTCATTAATCACCTTGGGCATAAAGGATGTATTAGTTCGAAGAGTAACCATGTCCCTATGAAAAACTGTGAAGGGAGAGGAGACTATAGGGGCCTGCAGCTCATAGCTGCATTTGATGGTAACCTGGGAGGAGGAATTAAGAATAATTGAGAGCGTGACTTTGGTGGGTGAATCCGGGAGCTCTGATATGAGTTTCACTGCATCTGCTAGAACAGCCAGGGAATATTTGGCCATGTGCATCTGAAAGTTCATTGTCTTGAATGCCAAGGTTGCTGGCATATACACGAAGGCAGTAGAGAGGTGGAAGTCAAAAGCTTAGAAGCTTTATTTGCTGCAACTGAAATAGTAGCTAGATCAGCAGAGGGTGCCTTAAAAAGGAATCTAGCATCCTCAGGCACCTTGTGAAATCTGTCTGGGTGTTTGGGAGCTGGGGGCTGGGAATCTGGGCACTTGAAAGCTGCAGTGAAGGCATCCAAGAAAGCCTGCAGAGCAGGAGGGATGGCTGATGGATTAAGGGATTCTATCTGTAGGAGGTCATAGTACCTCTTCTGGATTTCAGAGACCTGGCAGCAATCCCACTGAAAAAAAGTCCTTCATCTTCAAGATGGTCTCCCCAAAGGAAATATCCTCCCCAGAGGAATCTGTACCATTAGATTCCTCCTCTGGGGAAGCTTATCTTAAAGAAGAGGAAATTTCAGTAGAGTAAGCCAGGCACTCATTCCCTGATAAATCCTCCAACTCAGAAGAGATGTTCTCTGAAGGCCTCTTTAAGGGGATAAAAGGAGAAAAGGCAGGTGAAAATATAGAAGGTGGTGAGGTCTGGTGGAGGGCCATGAAGGTATTAAAGAGGTCTTGGGTAAAGGTCTGCCAGTCAGGGATTAGATCAGGACCCTGGCCTTGAGGAAATGGAGAAACATGTTTAGTTTTAAGTTTGTTCTTCTTTGGTACCTCAGTAGCCAGGCGGTGAAATGTTGATGGCCCTGATGTCGGGCGGCATCCGTGGGAACATCTTCATGCACAGCAATCTAAGTGATGCCACATGGGCCTTCAGAGATAACCAGCCATGGCTCCTCCCCATTGCCTATATTGGACGCCTGTGAATTCCTCTGGGACATGTCTGCAGATTCCTTGATAGCTTCCATGGTGGTACCCACCGAAGGAGGCTCTGTGGATTCCGAAGTGGCCTCTAGGCCTTCACTGACCTGGGAAGAACACCTGAAACAGAGGGGGCAGCAATTGTGTCAGGTCGAGGCTTTTTGGCCTTCTTGAATTGCGGCTCGTCTGAAGGGCCCAATGTCGGTTCCAGAGCTCAAGCTAAGCACTTAAGGTGTTGATTTTTCAAGTATAACCTAAGGGAGGCTAGGCAGCTATGGAAGGTTTTAGGAACAAAGGCCTTACAGATAGGGCAGGAGCTGTGATCGTGATCTAGGCCTAGACTAAACAAACAAAGCTTGTGGAAGTTTTTATGTGAAATCTGCCTTCCACACTGACACTTGCCCTTCCAAGCTGACATGTACTCACTACAAGAAAACACACAGTAGCCAAAAGGAATAAAGAAAAAGCCCCAACAGGATACTTATCTAAAGCACAAACGTGACTTCTCTGGCGAGCGATGACCGGAGCTAGTAATCGGACAGGCAGCAGAAAAGTTCTTAACGTGGAGACATCCACTTTATACCTGATGTCTCTTTATGGCCAATGTACATTAACTGATGTGTGACATCCCACGTACTTTACAGTAGCATTTAGACTTTGGTATACTGGCCAGATGTACGAGTCAGCTGGAGGCAGACTCCCTCATGTTATGAATAATGCAACATATGATTAGAAGAACACTGAGGCATTATACTTAACAATGGGTTGGATGAGAGTTGAATCAAGTGCCACTATGATTTCCTTGGACCTGGATACCATCCCCTTACTTACAAGATGGGCAACACATAATGATTTTCTTACTAGCTTAGACACATGTTGGTTAAAGACCAGATTACTGTCTACATATTTTCCCAGATCTCTGAATACCAGATCAACTCTTACGGTATGTCTTATTGATGAAATAATTAACCTGAGTGTCAATTTTCCCAAAAGGCATTGTAATGTATTTCCTGGCACTGAGTTTAGCACCAATGATTTTTCTGTGTTAGACTTTCTTGCAAGATGTTTGTTTTATTTGGTGGATCTATGATAGCTCCCAATTTGCAGTCATCTGTGAACTTGGTCAGCCAAAGGCTCTTGACATTGGCCTTTACCTCTCAGGAGTACATACCAAAAATTAGCAGTCCCAGCATGGAGCTATGAGGTATCTGGCTGGTGGCTAGACTCTTACTGGAGGTAGTATCACCAATCTTCTCTTCTTTGGTCTTGTCTGTGAGCCAACTGTCAATCCAGTAAGTTATGGAGGGGTTTATGCCTGGTTTGGTGAGTTTGCCAACTATATCCGAGTGGGGTACTGAATGCCTTAGGCAGGTCCAGGAAGGCGGTATGCACCATTTTTCTTTATCCATTGTCTTGGTGACCTTCTCAAAAGAAGTCCACCAGGTTTAGTAGGCATGATCTTCCCTTGACAAAGCCAAACAGGGTTGGGTCCAGTGTCTAAAGGTTACCTATGTCTTTGTTGATCCATCCACCCATCCATCCATCCATCCACAACCCCTTTTCTCATTTTTGCACATGGGGCTATGGTGTCACGTCAATGTTTCAGATTACTTTCTGTGGATTATTTTACTTTAAAGACTATTCCAAATAAAAATTCAAAGAAACAAGGATCAAGAACAAACAATGTATAATTTGATGAAAAAGGCAAAAATAAAATAGAACCCAAACATCTGGACAGTTGTTTAGAAATGTCACTATTCTCTTCTAAACAAATCTGCCAGGTGGCTAACAAGATAATGGCTTTACATTAGACTAGTCAGATTAATAGGTCTGCAGTTTCTCGTGCTGACTGATGGTCCACCCTTGTGAAGTGGGATAACTGTTGTAGTCCACCATTCTCATAGTACAAAGCTTGTTTTGAGGCTACAGTTGAAGTGACTCAAATGGATCTGATAGGTCATACTTTCAGCTATCAAGGAGGCATACTGGGATATTGTCAGGCCCCATTGAGACTGTGTTTTTGGCCTTAGTGAGTGCCAGCAGGACCTGTTCCCTGTTAACAGCTGGAGGGGGAATATGCTAGTAGGAGGGGGGGATAGTGGGGGTGATGTGTGAGCTGCATTTGTCAGTCAGCAACTCCACCATGTCACTCTGCTTAGTGAAGGTGGCACCAGTGACCACCAGTTTGGCACACTGATGTGGGCTGTCTCTAAGGTTTCAGACCCTGTGGTTGTCTTTAGCCCATGATGCTATCTTGACTTTGTAATTGGACTAGTTGGACTTAAATAGTCCCCTGTTTAGTTTAATTAGACAGCTCTTATCATTATGGGTATTGCTCTTCCTGATTTTAGCCAAGACGTTTTTTTCCTTTTATCATATGTCCTATTAAGATTAGGATTCCACCAGTGTGGTTTGTTTTTAGAATTTGTTTTGGGCATACTTCTAGTAGGTACAGCTGCTTCTATACGTCATTAATATGGTTGTACAAAGTTTCTACAATTCCACATAGGTTGTTGCAAACTCAGGGTTGAAAAGAGCACTGGATTTTGATAAACTATCATTTAATAGGGTGTAGTTTGCTTTGGAATAGTCCCTAACTTTTACAGGGTTTGCTGTGGTTACAGATTTGTTTTTTTTTTTTATTTTTATTTCGAAGGACACAGCTTTGTGGTCTGATCTCACCAGTTAGGGCATGATAGGGGGGGTTACAGCACTTTCCCATATTGGTGAGTACCAGGTTCAGTATGTTTGAATCTCTGGTCAGTGTGCGTACTATCTGGTCAATGTTATTTGTATTAAAGTCCAGAGATTGTTGTGCCTTCAAGTATGAGGCAGTGTATGGTGTAGTTAAAGTCTCCCATAAAGAGGGTATTTGGGTTAATGGTGAGTGTCTCCAGTAGGTCTAGGTACCAGCTATGGGATTCTAAAGGAATAGAGACTGACCTACACCTTTGCTAGGATATGGTATGGGGCTTTGTATATGGTGATTTGCAGTTGGATGAATTCCAGGGCATTGTCCTCTGTAACCAACGTAGGGTTACGCTTTTCTGCTAGTGTAGATTTAGACTTTTTTTAGGTTTGTCTTCTTTAACTATGCAACTTACCAGTTAACAACAATAAGTATTAGAAAGGATAAAGACTTATTAACAGAATGACATCTAGATTGTTCGATGTCATACAGGAGAGAAATTAATCACTGTTTGCACTTACTATTCATATTTTCATACTTATGTTCATATTTTCAGAACTGAGAGACCTACAGGCTGTTGAGGGTAAGGTGTGAAAGCCATGGTGGGTGACAGGAAAATTCATTGTCAATGTGCATTTATATCACACTTTACTGGAGATATTGACAGCTGTTTATTAGTAATTATGAACATAAGGAATATTTCCAAATGTGCTTAATACTTCAGAAAGCAAATGAATATACACTATTGCTTGGCATCTGGTGAAACCTTTGATGTTGTTGAAGAAAACTTTTACTGGTATTTCCACATCATGACAGATATTCAGTGTTATGTATATTGCTAATTACACAATTAAGCACATGTTTTCATATTTCTGTAAATACTCACTAAACTAAATTTGCACTCATGAATTTCTTCATGTCATGTGAAAGCCTATGTCTGGTTAACAACAGTGTTCTAACAATATGTCTAGGTTGTAGAGTTTCAAAGATATGAAACGTGAAAGTTAAGCAAAAAATATAATTCTGGTTTTGTGTGCATTATAATATACTATAGTATCTATAGAAGGACTATAAATGCACCGACTATTACTACTGTACAGAATACTTTTTACTGAAAACATTGCTATTTGTACAGGCAAGCCAAAGTATATATATTTTAAGTTGATTTTTTTAGAAAATGCTCTAGAATGCAAGGATGTGTGCAGGCTGCTACAGGTGTGGCATTCCATACCACATAGATGTTAACAAGTTAAATCTCAACTCCTCTTCCTGATTATTATACTGTGTGCTTTGTTGTCACAAATGTAATTTATTTCTATGTCATTTAATACTTCCCTTTTCTAAAGATCCCACTTCCATTTGTTCTTTTACAACATTCAATATTTCAAACACAGATAGTGTAGATTTTGATTTCCATTTTCTAGTAATTGCTTTTTGGCAGCTAACAGAAAATTTAGATCCTCTATCCCAGCTCAAAAAATAATTTCCTTAGTTGCAGCCATTTACTTCCCCTATGTTTCTGACAGAGTACTCTGTAGGGATTTTTTTAATCAGCCAACTCATAACACTCCCAAAGACATGTTCCTGATTACCTCTTTCTTCCCCATCATACCTCCAACATTTGCTATCTACTACAGGAAAATTTCTTTGAAGTCTGCTTGGGGTACAAAAATTCCTACGCAAACACTTCCAAGCAACCCGACTATGTTGCATACCTGAGAGACATACACAGGTCCTCCCATTGCTCCCTTGTAAATTGATTTTCCAGGCCTCTCCTCCCAATCTTTTCTAACCTCCTCAAATGGATTCTTATACTTATCATGCAATATTTTACATGCCCTACTAATTATCCATTTTTAGCAGCAGCTTCTGTTCTATTAAACTAAAAACGTGACAAAAGCAGGTCTTTCACTTAATACTCTCCATATCTCTTTCTCTTTGCCTATAGGAAGAGAAGGGCAAGTGTCTCTAGCCTGCATTACAAACTTCTTCTTGGGCTCATTCCACCTTATTACCTTTCCATCCAGAGTTATTTGCTCAAATACCTTCGTTCCTTCGCCAGCTTTCTCCACTAAATTCCAGACCCCACTTGCCTATTTTCTGTATCCCTACTTGCAGTCATCCCTATTGACAAAACTTTTTTTCTCCATTCCCATGTAGACTTAGGTCTTAGAATACTTTTTGCAACTTTATGAATATAATATTTTTGCCTTTTTTAATTTCTCCTAATCTTTTGGGTTTCTAATACGATGAAGGCAATGAACCACTTTCCTAAGTCAAAGTATGATTAAAGTTCATGAAATTGGTATTGTTTCAATCTTTGATGTCAGCCAAAAGTGCTCTTTGCAGCACCCGCAATGTGCCCAGTAATGACTTCTTCTGCAATCTGTACAGAGCTACATGTACTGCTAACATATCTAAATATGACTGTAGATTCTTTTTTATAAGACCTGTTGCTCCTACTAGTATTGAAACTGTCTGGGTATCTTTCTTCCACATTGTTCTCATTTCTGCCTACAAATCTTGATATTTTAAGATGTTGTGTCTCTGCATGCAAGACACTGTACTCACTGGGTGAAGCGATTTCAATGATCAATGCTACTTTTGTCTCCTTTTCATGGACCACTATACCTGGTTTTCTTGCATCTATCTTTTGAATTGTTGGTAATGGGTGATCCCATGTGATGTAGACTTCATCATTTTCTATGATTCTTTGTTGTTCATGTTTTCAGTGCTTTTCAGCCACTTCAATACCATAATGTTTGCAAAATACCCAGTGCAAAAGTTTTGTCACATTATCGGTGGGGGTGCTGTGGTAGCGTTGTCACCTCCCACTTAGACGTTGCCCGTTCGATTCTCAGAGCTTCTTCTGTGTGGTGACATGCGTGAATGGGCGTTCCTTCATTGAAGGCTGTGCGTTAGGCCCAGCAAGCCAGCACGTAAAAATCTACTGTCAATCATTAACGGACCAGAGTTCCGCTGTGGCGACCCCTAACCTGGAAAAGCCGAAAGACACAAACAATTGTGCCTTTCAGTATACAATCCTTCTGCCATTAGAATGTCACAACCAGCAAAAAGGTGTGAGAATGTTTCCAACTCTGTTTTACAAAACCTACATTTGTCTGTTTCTCCCACACGTTCAATGGACCTTGTAAAACAATGTGTAAGTAGCCCACTATCTTGGGCTGCCAATAATAAATTTTCATCTTTGGTTTGAATTTGACTCTCCTTAATCATTCCTGTGTTCAGTCCTCAACATGAGTTCTTCCAGAAGTTTTCTGTACTTGCAACAATATTTATGCACTTGCCACATTTCTTGCCTTCTCAACTGATCCTTCACCTTATATTCTTTCTTTTGTTTTTTGGCACATTCAGTTGCTGCCTCAGTTTTATCTACTTCTGCTTTGATTTCCATTCCTGTTTGATGCCAATATATGTCTGCTAGACTAAGCAAGGAAGTCATCTTAGATTTATTCTCCTCATGTTTCAAAACTTTCACTATGTTTGGGTATTGTGAGGTCAGCAGATATGTGTGCAGTTCCACAATTGCAGACAATCAATTTAAAGGGGGCCCATACCTCCTTCAGAATGGGGAATATATAATCTTGGTATGCACTGATTTTTATAAATCATCTGGTGAGCATGAAGCATCCTTCTTGTTTTCCTGTCTAATCTATCCAACATGTTTTGGTGCCAGTCAATCACTCGAAAACTGCAAGTTAGAACAGGAGGAGCAAATTGCTTTATACCTTGAGTTTTGTTCCAAGAGGTCAACACTATTTTGAGGATTAACTTAAGTCTTCTAAAATATTCCTTACTAAGTTTTATTCGTATTTGTTCATGTTTTATTGTTGATCCTCTATCAATTCCCAAATATTTATACACTCCCTCTTGCTCAAGTTCTTTTATATCACATTCTTATCCCAAACTGATGTTTTCTCAGTGCTGCAGTTTTCTTGCTTTAAAGGCTGCTTTTGCACATTTATCGCGACCAAATGACATTCTTAAATCATCTGAAATAAAGTTTTGACTACTTGCAATTGTGCTTTCAGTTCCTCATCTGATGAGCTATACAGTTTTAAATCATCAACAGAGAGAAGATGAGAGGTCTTTATACTTTGTTGCTTTCTAGGAGCCAAATTATAGCCATGGCCTAATCTGTTAAGTAGACAGCTTAAAGAGTTAAAGGCAAGACAGAACAGCAGTGGTGACAGGGAGTCATCCTGGAATATCCCCCTTTGAATTTTTATCCCTGGAATAACAATTTGTCCTTTATCATGGATTATTGCAAAGTGATCTGCCACTGTTTCATGGTCACTGTAATGTAATTGATCAGTGTAGGGAGTATCTTATACATTTTTAAGCACTCTTTTATCCATGAATGTGAGATTCTATCAAATGTTTTTTTGTAGTCAGTCCATGCCATACTTAGATTTTTCCCCTTTTTTACAATTCTCCATTATGACTTTATTTAGCAGCAGATTATCCTTTGCTCCATAAGACTTTATTTTATTACCCTTTTGTTCTATTGCCATGATTGAATTTTATTCTAAATGACTATAAACTCTGTCAAAATCAATTCTAGTGTATAGTTTATGTGTCGTAGGAAGGCAATTGGTCTATAATTTTTAGGGCAACTTGCATGTTCACTCTTAAGTAGGAGCATTGTTTTTCCTGTTGTTAACCAGGTTGGTATCTGTTCATGGTGCGCATATAAATAGTCCTTGCTCATGGCTAAATCTTCATACAAAGATGTTAATATTTTTAGCCAGAAGTTAGGTATTGCATCTGGACCTGGGGTTTTCAAATTGGAGGCTTTTCTTAACTTTATCTCAATCTCTCTGGCCATTACTTCATCCCATTTCATATCCTGTATCTCTGAATTTGTTATTCTTTTGTTCTACTTCCTCTAGCCATTTAGCATCTTTGTTATGTTCCACAGGATCTTCATAGACATTTCTCCAAAATGTATCTATTTCAGGGGTGGGCAAACTTTTTGATTCGTGGGCCACATTGAGTTGTAACATTTGACAAAGGGGCCGGAACAAGAGCAGATAGATGGCATGCTTTGAAAACATCACTTCATTGGGGGAAAAATACACATCTTGGGATATGGAGAAAACATGTGCTTTAATTTCCAATGAAAATGAAGAAAAGCATTACAATAAAATCTCTGACTTCGAAATGAGTCTTTAAACACTGAAAATCAAATAAATAACCATTTTATTTTAAAGCACTGAAAGTTCTGTTATCCTTCAGGATATCACCATCACTCTCCTCCTGACTGTCTTTTTTTTCAAAAACGGTAGGAGTTGCAGATGTACTTGTCCTTTTCCTTTTATTCAATTTGTTTCCCCGGTGCCAAAAGTCAACAACGACCAGTGCAAGGACGAAACTTTGCTGAGCCTTCAAATTAGCTGCCACCTTCTCAGCAGCAGCTTCCCGTTCCTTTGTTGAGAGCTTGCTAGCATAATTAGCGTGCTTTGTGGCAAAGTGACGGCTAATATTATACTCTTTAAAAACCGCCACAGTTTCTTGGCATATCAGGCAAACAGCAGATGATCGGTGTTCAGTGAAAAAATATTTAGTTGTCCACTCCTTATTGAACACTCGACATTCTCTGTCCACTTTCCTTTTCTTGGGTCCGCTGATCTTCATAGAGGGGCGGTGGGTCAAAGGGTAAAGTGCAAACGTGGAGTAATAGGCCTACGCTTCACCTCAACAAAGCCAATATATCTAGAGTGCGCCATCTAGTGATGAAACATCAGAATTGCAAGGGAAATAAACCATTAAAAGGTTAATTTATTACATTTTTTCAAGTTTGGCGGGCCGAATCAAAACGTTTAACGGGCCGCATGTGGCCCCCGGGCCGTAGTTTGCCCATGCCTGATCTATTTCTTCTTTTTTAGGTGGTCTTTCAATTCCTTTTACCTTTTTTTCCCAGTTCTCTATAGAATGTTTTAGGGTCATCAATAAATCACTTATTTTGTATTTTTCATATATATATATATATATATATATATACATACATACATACATATACATATGTATGTATGTATATATATATATATATATATATATATATATATATATATATATATGCTGAGATTTCTTATTTATTATTTGCAATAGTGCAAGATAGACCCTGATCCGTTATAATACTGCACATTGCTTTTATCACATCTTTTTGTTGATCTGTTCCTTCTTCTACATTCTTCTCACAGTGACACTTCTTGTCTTAACTGCTTTATAGTTTTCTCTACTTGATACTTCCACAATGGCATTCAATTTCACCCCTTCCTTTCCCTTACTACCCTATGTTCTTGTGGTAAAACTTTATCTGTTATTAATTTAGCTGCACAGTAATATATCCTGTTTACTTGTGTTATATTGCATGGATCTCTATGGACAGTCCTAATTACCATATATTCATTTGTTTTATGAGACTTCTGACTTTTTGGGCTTTATTGAACTTCTGTAGTCTATTTCTTTCACTGATCTTAATATGTCTATCTCTATTAAATCATAATATTCTATATCGTTGCAATGATTCTCCTTAAGGATTTTCATCCAAAATCCCACTCTCTCATTTCTTATTTTCCCTCCTCCCATTGGTTCATCACCTTCCCTTCCCACTTTGAATTGTAACCTTCTGCTTGTGTTATGGATATCAGCCTTAACTGCCTAGTCCTAAAATATCTCTTCAAATCAGGCAATCCTAAACCACCTTTTTCTGTTAGGAGGATTAACTTTTCCCACTTAACTCTTGCCCTCTTCCCCTCCCAAACAAATTCTTTCATCTCAATTAATTATTGTCCACAGATTCTCTTCTAGTTGATAAAAACATGCCTGCTCTGTATATAAAACTAAAGGAACTAGAAACATTTTTACTGGTTGTATCTTACTATCTATCCATATCCATAAACAAGAGCACCAGTTTCTCAATTTTTGATTATATTTTGTTTAGTCTCTTTCCACATATCCTTAGCTACCAAAAAGAAGACATTTCAATCCACATCATTAAATACTTAATCTTATTGTGTACCCATAAATATGGGTATTGCTGAACCTCTTGGTGTGTGGGCATCACTGAACTAATTTGTGTGAGTGTACATAATTTACATCTATAGCCTTTGCTTTATCTTTATTAATTTTATTTTCAGAAAAGACTTGAAAATGTCTTAAAATGTCCATCACCACCAAAATAACCTTTTTTTGGATTTATCAAGTACAAAAGAATATCATCTGCAAATATAGCCAGCTTTTTCTGGTTACTATATCAATTATATCCCCTAATTTCTGAATCCCTGATTTTCTTTGCCAATGATTCCAAATACAAAGTAACTAAATGGGAAAGAGGACATCCCTGCTTGGTTTCTCTGTTCAAACACAAGTTATTTGTGAGGAACCCTCACACTTTAACTCTCACCTCCAATGTCCAGTTATAATATTGACGCTGAACATGTGTGTACACCCCCCTCACACACACACCCACACACACACACACACACACACACACACACACACACACACACACACACACACACACACACACAAAAACACATACACAAACACACACACAGACAAAAATGCTCTTGAAATAATGCTACATTTTTTCGATCACTTTAATATCCGACAGGATTTCCACCAGTAGTGATATAACTCTGCTGGCCTACTGCTACAATGCAGACAAGTGCTATTAAATTTATAATGCATTAAATAAAATGTGTGAGGAAAGAAATGAATTGTGGAAAATATTTTACCAGTACAGAGGCATTATGCAATGAAAAACAACGAGCGCATTGGTTTAGTAACATTCATCCAATTCGCCATTCTCAAGTCATCATCCAGATTAACCTACCTCTTAATCCTTACTGAACATCCAGTTTTTTAACATAAATATTAATAACGTGCAGGTTATCAAAGGTAAAGCAATGAAAACTGATTTTATTAGTATCCTCCTTAAACACATTCTGAAACTGTCAAATACTCTTAAGGTGAATTCCAAATGCCTTCTCATCTGTTGAATAAACTCCTTACCTGTGCCATTCCATTTTTATGGCAATAAAAAATTAACATGTCTTTCTTTTTGGAGGGAAGGGTGGTGAGTAGGTGCCTATGCACACTCTCTATGGTTGACGTCCCAGTTAAGACTGGGGTTCAGAGAAACATGCAGCTTACAAGGGGATATTGCTTTGATTACACTGCACATGGAGGAACAGATATCAGTTACACAACCACTTGTGCACTTTAGGTCAATGCAGGAGGAGGTTACAGCTTACAGCAAAAATCTGTCTGTACCTACATGGATGATGGCTCCCACTCCAAGCTAGCCTGAACTTTTCCACGGGGAACAAATGGGCAATATGGCTCTTACTCAAGGGAACAAATAGGTTTGCAATGGAAGCATGACGCTGTATTACCAGCATGGGGGAATGGCCCAAAAAAATAATATAAGGAAAAACTGTGAGCTTAAATTCAGACTAAGGAATTCAAATCATTCTACATAAATACTAATGTCTATGAAGTAGAAAACAGAAGAGACCACTATAACATTTTCTGTTTGGCATTAAAGTAACTTTAAGTCCATACAAATCATGTGTAACGAAAGTATACTTCTTTGTATCACACAATTCTGGACTACAACCAGATTTATAAAAATTTAATTGATGCACACTTTCTACAAACCAGCACTATTCATCCAAAATGATTTTCATAAACAACCAAAATCCTACAAGGAATTCAAGACGACCCACCAAGCCATACAAAACTTTGCCAATACTTTCTTGACTTGATTGATCCAGGACAAAGTGATAGACTACAAGCTGTTGTACAGGAGATATAAACATCAGCAGAAATAATATTTTAATCAAATTTATAGATCCTAACAAAGAAAGCTACTTTGCTTCATATCATTTTATCTTTCACAAACCATCCTTAAGTATGCAAAGCATGTCATCTTTGTATTTTCTTGACTCGTGGAAGCAATGTGTGTTCCTAAACTATTAAAATAACTATGTGAATTTGTCCTTCGAATGCACCATGCTTCTGACTGAAGAAAATTATTCATTCACGTATGGATATATTTATTTTCAACCCAATTACCTCCAAAATATACACTGAACATTTTTAAACCTAAAAAACAATCCATTTGTGCAGAGAGTTATACAACTGGTGCATGCAAATACTACTACTATACAATCTTATCCTTATAGCTTATATTTTGATCTAAGTAATACAGCGCAGGATGCATTGCTAACATAAACAAGACAGACAGTAAAGGGCGTTCATGTCCATTTATTTATACAGGTTGATAAACATCCATTAAGTTTAAGTTATGCTTTTTCTAATTTTATATAAATTAACTGATCACTGCAAACAACTGAACTGGGGCCTCGTATCATACTGATACATAATAAATATAACATCTGCTTATTAAATGGAATGCTTTTGTTGCATCAAACTTTATAAGGATGGGAAAATAAAATGTCTACAGAGTGCCATTATTCTATGCTGCCATAATTAATGCTTGAATCTGCATCACCCATCCTCAACAAGAAATAAATATCTGATTTGACATTTTA